>NC_068993.1:61429492-61431065 GCF_001194135.2 Octopus bimaculoides | reverse complement strand
ATCACCTTTCTTCTTCTTCCCCTTCCAACACAAAAACTACCAACGCCATCTACGCTACCACCAACACTTGCTGCACCATCCTAACCACCACCAACACCGCCTCTACTCTTACTAAACCATCTCTACTACACAACCAACACCACCACCACCACCAATACTACCACCACCACCACCACCACCATTGCTGCCACCGCTCTGCAAGGAAAAAGAGAGAGAGAAGGGATTCCCTTGAAGCCAATTGTATAAACAGTGGAACAGCAGGGAATGAAGGCTGGTCTGTGGGTGGCAGAAGTGGGAGAAATATAGTGATTGGGGGTAGGTGATGGTAACTGATAGACAAGCAGTAGTAGGGTGGAGACAAAGAGTAAACAGACCTACCCCCTGTTCTCTCTCTCTCTCTTTCTTCCCCCTCACCAAACACACACACAACATAAACAACAAACACAATATGCGCAGATACAAACATAAGCAAACGCATAACACATTTGCACACACAAGTATTTATGCTGCTTCAGAGAGACATACACACACATACGCAGATATAGTAGGCAATCCATCAACTAGAAATAGTAACCAAATCTTCCCCATAAAAGAAAAGGACACAGTGGATATATAAGCTCAGGAAATTAAAAAAAATATATATTTCCTTTTCGAGCCGTGCCAGGCTCATAAGGGCCAGTTTCCCGGTTTCAATGGCGTATATATTCTCCACCTGGATGGGACGCCAGTCCATCACAGGATTACTCACTTTTGCCAGCTGAGTGAACTGGAGCAAAAAGTGAAATGAAGTGTTTTGCTCAAGAACACACTGCATCGTCCGCTCCAGAAATCCTTTTTACTAAAGACACAAGAGATGAAATTTGGGGGAAGGGGCTAGTCGATTACATTGACCTCATTGTTTTACTGGTACTTTATTGACCTTGAAAGGATGAAAGGCAAGGTCGACCTTGACAGAATTTGAACTCAGAACATAAAGACAGACGAAATACCTCTATGCATTTCACCTGGTGTGCAAACAATTCTGCCAGCCTGCTGCTTTTAACTGAACAATATTGACAGCAACAACAACAACGGTTTCAAATTTTGGCACAAGGCCAGCAATCTAGTGGGAGGGGATAAGTCAATTACATTGACCCCAGTACGCAACTGGTACTTTATCAATCCCAAAAGGATGAAACACAAAGTCGGCCTCGGCGGAATTAACAACAATAATAATTCTTTCTAGTATAGGCACAAGGCCTGAAATTTTGGGGGAGGGGCCAGTCAAAAGAAATGCCTTGTAAAAGACATGGAAATATCATCAGAAAGAAATACAGAAATGTCATTAATTCCATTCTCTACTATTTATCTATTTCTATAAACTCTACGGGTAGTATGGAATTCCTGAGGTATAACAGGAGTATGTCCACTGCATGATGACATGAGGTAGCCAATACATGTGGATGAGCTTTGTATAGCATTCTACAAGATTTTTTTTTTTTTTTTTTTCCCAAATCTTATTTAACTATATAAAGGAAATATATACATATATATATATATATATTGCATATATATATATATATATATATTGCAT
>NC_068993.1:61426719-61428957 GCF_001194135.2 Octopus bimaculoides | reverse complement strand
GGTAAGACGTAGTAGAAAGAGTTTGAAGGAAAAGCTTAAATAAGGTTTTCAACAACATCTGTGCAACATTAAGTTTTTCATACCAAGTAACAAAATATCTCAACTATTGTAAAAAGAAATTTTAAAAAAAGGCATTCTCTTTAATCCAAGAACAAGGGTCTTCATTCACACACACACACACACACACACACACACATGTATACACATATTTATACGTGTATATGCATATATCTAATACATATATACACACACATTTCTGTGCATGTTATATATATATACATGCACACACATTTCGGTACATGTGTATATTTATTTATATATATATATATACACACACACACACACACATTTCTGCATACACACACATTTCTGTGTGTGTGTGTGTGTGTGAGTGTATAACTGTGAGCTAGTGTAAATTTTTATGTTTGTGTGTGCATATGCATACACACCCAGATATTTACATACATATACCTTATTTACAGAGAGAAACCCACTCGCCATGCCACTACAACTATCACCTCACTACGACCGACTCTTCACCACTACCACACCAGCAGTACCACAACAATCACCGATACCACCCCACCATAAATACCACTACTGTGACCACAACCAACACTACTACCACCAAACCAGCACAACAACCACCACCACAATCACCAACGTCATACTACAACCACTACTACCACCAATACCACCACCACCACTTTAATGCCATCACCCATCCCATCCTGACCACCACCACCACTATTGACCTCACCATGACCACCACCACCAACCATAACATTACGCTAACACAACCAACACCACTACTCTTACTACCACCACCACCACCACCACCACCACTAAAACTACCACTCTTACTACCACCACCACCACCGTCGCCAACACCACCAAGATCGCCACCATCAAACCCACCACACCATCACTACTGTTGCAAAGACCACTACAGTACCACTATTACTACCACCATCACTGGCACCACCCCCACCATGACCATCACCACCCAGTCAGCCAATTTTCTATTTTCATTACAGACAGCTTAAGAATAAAATCGTAACACAATAGGGCTTTGTTGTTGCAATCAGTGACTGACAACCAAATGGTAGGTATCTCTGATGCAGCAGCAGCAGTAATGATGATGATGGTGTTGATGGTTGTGGTGGCAGCAGCCTCCTTGATGGTTTATAGTACTAGCAACAACAGAGGTGGTGGTGAGAGGAGATAGTGATGATGATAACGATGATGATGATGATGATGACAACAGCCATAGTCGTAGTTGTGGTTCATGCTATGAAGGTTAGTAGAAGTGGGGGGGTGGGTGTAATAACTTCAATGAACACGAAGTATGTGTGTGGGTATGTGTGCACGTGCGCGTGTGTGTGTGTGTGTGTACGATTGCCCTGCTTGTATGTCTGAGTAGGTGCATCTGTCTGTCTGTATGCATGATGTGTAACAAACCAGGAGACAGGTGATTCCCCACCTCTCAAATTGCAGATAAAGTGCAACAGTCTTTGTTTGTTCATTGTTGTTGTTGTTGTTTAAGTTTTAAGTCAACAGTAATCGTGCAAGTCCATTATCAAAGACATTTCAACCATGACCATCTCATTTGTTTGCATATCAGAAATTATAGTAATCTAGGTGCCGTTTCATTTTTTTTTTTTTTGTTACGATGGCCAGGTGTCATTTGAAGGAGATTTGGTTGCCATTTCTAGCTAATCAACTGACCACATAGCAGACTTCCTCGTTGACTCGTTTGTTTTGTTCTTTTCAGGGGAGGAGGGTAAGTACTTTAATAATTACCCATGAGAGAAAGATGAAGTAGTGCTCAATTCAGAGAGCAACTCTTGGGTACACCTTGAACCAAACAGAAGCCCAGTATAACTCAGGTATCTTGATTCGGGCAACGAGATCAATGTTTCTGAACCATTTTCCACCTATGGATCCCCTTTTTATTCCTATTTGTGTGTGTGTGCGTGTGCATGGGAGAGACAGACAGACACACACACGCACACACACACAAGATTCAGTTTATACTGCTTGTTCTCTACACTTGTTTCGCCATTGAGGCTATTTGCATCTTCTGCAGTGGGTGGTCACTGTGCATTTAGATACAGATCCACAAGGTTCTTCGAAGGAACACTCTGCTACATTATGAACATATTTTACTTGTACTTCTCTGTGTGCGTGTGTGTGTGTGTGTGTGTGTGTGTGTGTGTGTGTGTGTGTGTGTGTGTG
>NC_068993.1:61418875-61426666 GCF_001194135.2 Octopus bimaculoides | reverse complement strand
GTGTGTGTGTGTGTGTGTGTGTGTGTGTGTGCGTGTACATGCATGTGCATGTGCATGCCTATGTATCTATCAAATTTTAGCAACTGGTGAGGTCTAACTACTTTCTCCTGCTGCTGGTCAAAACGACAGACCAGTCCGAGTAGCTCCAGTATGAGCAGGATGACAGATATGAAGAGGAAATGCCAAAATATCCCATAGACTAACGAATCCATTTCCATTCCTCGCTCAACAAGAAAAGAAATCCTCATACACGCAAAGCTGAAGTCGATTCCATCCTGTTCAGTTCACTTTATCATCATCATCATCATCATCATACACAAATATAATGAAAGTGGGTTACATCCCATTTGGAATGGCAACAACAGTTAATGCACCTCAATTAAATTACAATAATAACATAATTACAATAATAACATAATTACACATGCACACTCCATGCCTCTCTCTCCCCACCCCAATAGACACATTCAAATATCTGACTGTCCTGCAAAGGAGAAACATCCCTCTTATACTAATCCAGACCACCCAGGCCCCATTATACCAGTAATATCTCCCTGCCACACAGCAGTAGCATTTATAGCAACAACATAGTAATTATTTAACCCCGAGTCAGCCTTGATCAAACAAACTTATGACCAAAGGCATTTCATCCATGACTATCCTACCCATGGCTTTAGACACTGTGTAACTAAATGCCATGTAATATTTCCTTACCAACTAGAATAGTTCCTTATTTAAGACAATAGGTAGTGAATTGAAGGAGTGCTGGCTGCTATGCCTAGCAGCTTAAATGAATGCATAGTAGACTCCTCATTGGTTCGTTATATCCTGTAGTTTCAGTGTTTAACAAGACTGAGTTATAATCAGTTTATTTTATTACAAATTATCACAATACAGAACATGTTATAAGGGTCGGTAGCTTGTCGTATGATGAAGAATACTTTATACACATCTCACCAGATTTCCTCACCATCATATTATTATAATGATGATGATGATTATTACGAAGGCAGCAAGCTAACAGAATCGGTAGCACACCAGACAAAGCAAAAGTCAAACATAAAATAATAATAATAATAATAATAATAATAATAATAATAATTCTGGTTTTATTGGCCACAAGGGCTAATATAAATTGAAAACATGTAAGGACAAAGACAGGACGAAGGTTTCAAAGGGTTTTGTCCGAAAAGAAGAAATCGTTTGAGTAAACAATGGAAAAACAGGGAAAGATATAACAAATAAAACTCCCAATAGGGGGGGGGCGTTTCGCAAGGTTACACGCGGAAAAACCCATAAAAGCCACGGGAGCCTGGCCAGAAAAATAAGAAAGGGGTAGAGAGCCCTATAATAATAATAATAATAATAATAATAATAATGTTTTTATAACTAGATCTTTGGATTCAGTTGCATTACATTCAATCCAGTCTCTATTAGTTAGGCCTTGGACAACAGAAGAACAACGGGGGGTGGGGGTTCTCTTTCTCAGAAAACACAAAGAAGGCAAAGAAGTGTCAACCATTTCAGATAAAGGAAACATGTGACCATTGGACAAGGTCAACGTCCGATAACAGAAATGACAGGACTTGGTACGACACTGCACCTAAGGAAAAGGAATACAATGATTAATTCGTTTATTAATTTATATAATTTGTTTTGTTTATCTTATGTTAAGGATAACATTTGGAGAATCAAATAATTTTTTTTTTTATTCTGTGTAATGAATCATGCGAGCCGAGTGTTTAATTAATGACTATCACAGTTAGTAATTCAAGTCTTACTCCAGCTGTCATGTTATACTCCTGAGTAGCAAGACACAAAACAGCTTGCTTGAGTATGCCCTGACAAATTCTACTTCTAACGTTTGATGAAAACTAGACTCTCCAAGGCAGTGCCCCAGTATGGCCACAATCAAATGACGAAAACAAGATTTTGTGTGTGTGTGTGTGTGTGTGTGTGTGTATACATATATATATACATATATGCTGGTGGCATGTAAAATGCACTATTTGAGTGTGGCCGATGCCAGTGCCGCCTGACTGGGACCCGTGCTGGTGGCACATAAAAAGCACCAACTACACTCTCAGAGTGGCTGGCGTTACGAAGGGCATCCAGCTGTAGAAACACTGCCAAATCAGATTGGAGCCTGGTGCAGCCTACTGACTTGCCAGTTCTCAGTCAAACTGTCTAACCCATGCCAACAAGGAAAGCAGACGTTAAACAATGATGATGATATAAGTACATATACATATATATATATATATATATACACATACATATACATACACATGCATACATATACATAAGTATATATACATAGATATATATACATATAGTTCTGCATGTGTGTATGTATAGTTGAGTGTGCACGCGCGTGTGTGTATGTATAGTTGAGTGTGCACGCGCGCGTGTGTGTGTGTATAGTTGTGTGTGTGTGTGTGTGTGTGTGTGTGTGTGTGTATAGTCTACTGTTGCATGGAAATATGGTCAGTGAAAGACTAACAAGAATGAGAGAGAGAAAAAAAAAAAGTTCTGTTACTGCTACAGCTTGAAGAACTAATGCTTCTGCTGGAAAGGTTTAGAAAAAATGTTCAGCTTTTTTTTTTTTTTTCATTTATTTATTTTTCCAGTTATTTATGTTATCTGTATCTCTCTTTCTCTCTCTCTCTCTCAATACTACTCCTACCCTTCTATCTGTGATATTAACCAGGATCCACTAGAAGTTGATCAGAAAATAGAAGCAGAAGAAGAGAGAACCAAAAATACATCTGACACGATTGGAGAGAGAATTTCCAGAAGAGAAACCAAGCAGAATCTAAATTTAAATGTAGAGCCAGATAAAGAAACACTGACACCAAGGCAGTTGTTTTGGCTGGGACTAAGGCAAAAGTGTATTGGGAACGAGGTAGTTTGTTTTTAGTTGGGACTCAGGTAAACATACACTGAGGCCAAGATAGTTGTCTTGGCCAGGACTGTGGTAAAATATAGTGGGACTGGTGTAGCTGTTTTAACTGGGATTGTGGGAAAGGTGTATTGGGAGTAAGTTAGTTTTTTTTTTAGCTGGGTTTGAGGTAAATGTATGATAGAGTGTAGCACAGATGTACTAGGACTGGGGTTATTGTTTTAGCTGGGATTGTGGTAAATGCATGCTGGGATTGAGATAGTTCTTTAAGCCAGGACTGAGGTAATGTTATACTAGGACTGACTGAAGCCTTTCTTTTAGCTAAAATGAAAGTAATTTAAATCTTGTGGAAGTTTCAGTCTAATGAGCTTTTAACACTGAGTTCTTTAAAAGTTGATTACAACAATCACTTGATTGTAGAAGAATTAAGATCAGATATGAAAAGAGAGACACACTCATAATGATAGGTGGATAGATGGGTAGGTAGGTAAATGGGGAAGTAGGTAGATAGGTAAACAGGGTAGGTAGACTGGCAGACAGACAGACAGACAGGCAGGCAGGTAGGTAGGTCAATAGACAGGTAGATGAAAAGACAAGTACACAGGTAGACAGACAGGCAGGCATATAGACAGACAGAAAGAGAGAGAGACAGAAATAGACAGAAAGACAGACAGACAGAAAGACAGGCAGGCAGATAGATATATAGACAGATCGATACTTAGACGAATAAATAGAGTGATCGATAGACAGGACAGGCAGATTGAAAGATAGCTTATAGGTTTTTTTTTATTTCTCTCTCCAATCAAATACAACTTTTATGAGCTTACTTTATTTCATATTTTTTTTTTAAATCTATTTCTTAATGACTATGATTTAATTATGCAACTGTCATCACACAGGGCTTTGCTTGATAAGGCAAAATAAAGGAAAAAGGAAAAAGTGAGAATGAATGCAAAAGTTTAATGAGAATTGCGGAAGGTGAAATTATTGTTTTAGTTCCTTTTGTTTGGTTGGTTTTTGTTATTTTTTCCTTGTTTTTGTTTGTTTATGAAAAGACAACTAAATATTGGACAAGCATAAAGAAAGAATATTAAATAGCAAATAGTAACAATATTAAATGTCAACTCTGGCAGGGTTTGAACTCCTGATGTTGTTGGTCAAAACTGGGCATTCTTAGCACAAGAATAACAGTTATTACTTCATCTGACACAAAACAACATTTTGTCAAGGAAAATGTCTGTAATGAGATCAAATGCATGTGCTGTACATTAGCTCACCTGTTCTTCCATCAAATCGACGTTACCTGTACAGGTGTACAATACATCAGGTATTAAAGAGATCACAGAGCAATGTGAGATGAAGTGTTTTGTTCAAGAATACAATGTATCACCTGGTCTAGGAATTGAAACCAGAATTGCTAGAACACAAGAGCAAAACCCTAACCACTAGGCCATGCATCCTCACGCATATACAACAACAGCAACAACAACAAGCAAAATCCTCTGGGATTTCCCAATCCAAACAGATCAGGTGCTAGAGCATAACAGACCAGACCTAGTGGTGGTCGACAAGATGCACCACATACGCTATATAGTTGATGCTGCATGCCCCTTTGATCCACGAATAGTCAAGAAGGAAGGTGAAAAGATAGATAGATACAACTCTCTTAAGTACGAAATAGCCCGGCTATGGAAAATGGAGGTGAAGACAGGGCCAATTATTGTTGGATCCTTGGGGACAGTATCAGAAGGCCTCAAGAGGAATATAAAGGAAACTGGAATAGAGGGCCCAGTAGAACTCTTACAAAAGGTTTGCCTCCTTGGCACGGGCAGAATAATCAGGAAAGTATTAGATAGCTGAAAAGAACGAATAATATGGTAGGCTGCAGGTAGTAAGCTCGCTACGCATGCAAGACTCCAGGAGTTCCAACAAAACTGTGATAAAAAGAAATAATAACAATAATGTTGATGGCTTATTTGCCATTCAGATGGTGCTTTTTACATGCCGCTGGCACGGGGAGCCAGTCAGGCAGCACTGGCAATGACCCACGCATCAATGGTGCTTATTGCATTCCACCAGCATGAGAGCCATTCAGGCGGCACTGGCATCGGCCACAACTACAATTTCCATTTTTGATAGTGATTTGATTTTACTTCACTCAATAGATCTCCTCAAGCATGGTGCATCACCTAACGATTCAAAGGTACTTTTTAAATGCAGCACTGGCATAGGCTATGGCTGTGATCTCACTTTACTTGCCGGGTCCTCTAATAATAATAATGATAATAATCCTTTCAATTACGGGCACAAGGCCTGAAATTTTGGGAGGAGTGGGGGGGGGGGTAAGTTGATTACATCTACCTTAGTGTTCAAATTTGACTTCTGCCTTTCATCCTTACAGAGTGGATAAAATAAATATCAGTTGAGCTCAGAACAGAATTTGAACACAAAAACATAAAGGCACATGAAATACCGCAGAGTGTTATATATGCTGTGCTAATGATTCTGCCAGCACACCACCATAATGATGATGATGATGATGATGATGATGACGATGAGGAGGAGTGGCATCTATGAACATCAACTGTGAGCATCGGAGCTCTGGCATCAATACTAAGTGGCACTCTTAAACACTATGGCCAAATAACAGGAAACCCCAAAATATTAGAACTACAAAAAATTGTTCTCATCAGGAGTCTACAGACCCCCAGGCTAGATTAAAGCGCTAGATTAAAGTGTATAAAGCAAAAACCCAATATAATCTAACACCATTGATAAATAACGAACTAATAACATTTATTCTATAAGCTCCCTCTTGATATCCTAATAACAATAAACATAGTAATAAAGGCAAAGAAGCCCTAACCGTATAAAATATTATATATATCAGCCTGTAACTGCTCAGGTCGATATCTCCAACTTAAAATTAATGTTCAAGGTCAAAGTGTATAAACCAGCAGTTTTTAACTGGGGCCCATCTGACTTAAGATTTTGTTGCTAAACTTTATCTGCAATAAATTTGGTTATACTTCCACAATACACAAAATGTTTGAATTTTTTTTTTTTTTGTAATTCCTAATAATGTTTCATTTTAAGAATATGAGTTTTTAAAACATGGAATGGCTACAGATGTTCACCTGAGTGAAACAGATATCATAGCGGCTCATAGGGTAAGATTGGTTGAGAACCACTAGAGTGGACAGACAAGTATGCCGAGATGGACATGAAGAGAGGAACAAGTAGCAAGAGGCGTGAATGAATAAGGTGGAGAAAGAACGGAGAGTGCCATGGACGCACAAAGTATATTCCATTTTAGTTTGGTTAGTAAAAGGTGATGGGGAAACTAAATGAAAAAACAGCAGATCACACACATACACACATTATATAAAATGAAGAGATCGGCATTTGCAAACATACGCAGGGACAGACACATGTGCACACGGTAGAAATGTGTGTGTGTGTGTGTGTGTGTGTGTGTGTGTGTGTGTGTAGTTATGTAAAAGCTAGAAACACACCTGCAGTTGATGTTGGAAGGAGAAATTTAGAAATGAAAAATTACAAATTTTAAAACAAAACAAGAACAAAAAAAAAAAAAGGACCAGAAAAGTAGAGAGCTGAAAATAGGATAAGTGAAAGAATAGAGAAGAAGAAATAAAGAGAGATGAGAAGAAAGATTAGACAATAATACAGCAAAATGTGAGATGATGAAATATGAACGAGAAATGAAAAAAAAAATGAAAGAGTAGATGAAAGGGAAAAATAATTTTTTTTAAAAACATTTCAAGAAACAAAAGAAACATTGATAGAAAAATAAAAGCTATAAAGATATATATATATATATATATATATCTGAGTAGTCACCTCAGTCGCAGACGACAGTTGGTCGGACCAAAGAACGCAGGATGGTGTTTCGCTGGCCACTGTTGGTATTGGCAGAAGGTGAGACAATAAAAGATTCAAAACAACAGTAAAACTGTCAGCAAGGTAAGAGGTAATTCCACCAAACGCAGGATATGTATATATATATATATATATATATATATATATATATACAGTTGCTTTTCTTCGTGCAACAACAGAGCAAATATTATAAGTGTATATGGTGTGTGTGTCTGTGTGTGTGTATGTATATGTGTACGTGCATTCCGCATCCGCTCACATTCTCGCACATTCACAGTGAAATTTTAGCTGATTGAATTCTTTGTGAAGTTAGTTTGACTAACTTATAAACAATGCAAAAAGAATTATCCAGTCTGGTAGAAGAGCGAAAGGTAAGATGTCACTAATGCCAGATTATTACTTGAAAATGGTAAATAGTTTTGTTTTTTTTTTGTTTTGTAATCCTTAGTTTTTTTTTTTGTTAATCACTTTTTTAGTTCAAAACATTTGTTGTTGTTGATTATCACTCTCATACATATACTCTCTGTTTCTCTGTTTGTTGTTGTTGGTTTTTATATATTTTGTTGTTTTTTTTTCTTTCATTGTTGTAGTCCGAAAATTACTCTGCCATTCACTCTATACCCACCTCTATCTCACACACACGAACACACATGAATGACCTTTCATGCCATTGAAATTTCTGCTATCTTTGGATTCTAAAAAAAAGTTTCAGTCAGCCACCTGTAGTTTGTTTTTTTTTTTGTTTTGGAATGGAGAAAGTTGAAAGAAAAGAAACAAAAAAATAAAAGAAAAAAGGAAAAGAGAGAGAAAGGAAGAAAGTAAGGAAGAAAGGCAAATCTGGAGAGAAAAGAGAAAAGTTGAAATGCAACAGAGGTGTGGATTCAGTATCAAATTGACAAAGATCTTAAGAGATAAAGGAATTACTCCACAGTTGAAGATTGAAGGCTGGTATTTTACATCTGTATAGTTTAGTACACACTCTATATATA
>NC_068993.1:61414802-61418828 GCF_001194135.2 Octopus bimaculoides | reverse complement strand
ATATATATACCCGTACGTGTACAGTCAAACGGTGAGAGCTAGGGATGTTCAATGGCATGTAGAAGCACTCAAATGATTTGAACTTAAACTACAAAATCTTTACCGAGGTTTACGTCCACAGAGTAAAGAGTGACTATATCCGTATGTGTATATTTTTATACATCAAGCCTAACCGTGTTTATCTGCGTCACTATCTATCAATCTATATATCTATTTATATACATACCTATATGTAGATATATATATATATATACATATATGTATGTATATATTTTCATATATATATATATATATATACATACGTGTCTATATATGTATATATTCTCACATATACACACATATATAAACACATACACAGATGCTATATCTAATCACAGCAGACTAGTCCACTTCTTATCCAACATTAGATTGTGATTACAGCAAATATTAAAAAATGCATCCACAAACACACACGTAAACAAATACACACACACACACCCAATGTTTCAACACATGAGCTGAATCTATTTTTTATCCGACATTATTAGATTATGATTAAAGCAAAATATAAAATATCAATTATTATCAATATAGAAAATATATCTAAATAGATTTGTATGAAGGCATGTACGTTTGTGAATGTGTATTACATACATATATATATATACACACAAACATTTGTATTGTATATGTGTGTATGCATATTCATACATTGATGTTCACCCATATGTATATATATGTGTGTGTGTGTATGTGTATATATATATATACATACATACATACACACACAGATGCGTATTCATATACACTCTCAACTAAATACACACACACACACACACAAATATAGATATACACAGGAACACGTAGGTATAATCTAGCAAGAATCTGCAAGAGATAACAAAAAATAAGAAAAAAAAAAAAAAGGAAGGAAGGAAAGAAGAGAAAGGGGAATGAAATGAATAAAAAAAGCAAAGACAGACGGCCGGACAGGCAGACAGACAGGTGAAAAAGTAGAAAGAACAATCGAGAATGTGTTTAAGACAATAAATATTTGTAAATTCTCCAGTTGGCAGGAATGGATAGAAATGTGTTCCTGACCTACGTAAACTTTACTGGAAGTAAAACAACATTTGCTTGATCTATGTTTGATAGAGTGTGTCAGAGAGAGAGACGGACAGACAGACAGACAGAGAGAGAGCGGGAGGGAATGAGGGGAGAGGGAGTACAAAGCTTCACTATGTGTCTGTCGGCATCATCATCATCATCATCATCATTGTCTGTCCTGGTATGGACCACGTGGCTCCACAGGATTCAGAGTGCTGTATGAAGCTCTACTGTCAGCTTGGTACATTTACCATGGCTGGATGCCCTTCCTATTATCAATCACTTTACAAAGTCTACTGATGCTTTTTCCATACGTGCGTGTGTATGTGAGGTCATTCCCTCTACAGGGCTTACAGCCTGCTTGGCATTAGAGAGGCCAGTAAGAAGAAGGCCATCAGGTTGACTGTGGAGGCAGCAGAGATGGTCGCTGTAGATCAGGGGCTGCAAACCCTGAATGGGGCTTGGCAACCAGGCATAGTCAGGACTATCTCAACAACATTATAGCCCCCACTCCAGCTGAATCAGAGCATTTGTTCATTAGCAGCAAGCCACAACATACAAAGACCAAGATCTCTAAGGCCCATGAGCAACTGCCCAGCAAGCCCATATTTTAAGATGGCACTGGTGCTGAGGGTACTGCTAACTGGACACAAACTGGGGCCTGGTCGACCCCAGCTGGGTCACCTGGGTGAAGGTGTCAAATCACCTAATGATAGCAAGAAACATCATTGTTGATATGTCCAGGGGCTTCACAGGATGAAGTATGGAAAATGCACGCATGCGAGCGAGCGAGAGTGAGAGATAGAGAGAGATAAGCAGAGAGAGAGAGAGAGGCAGAGAGAGAGAGGCAGAGAGAGAGAGAGGCAGAGAGAGAGAGAGAGGCAGAGAGAGGGAGAGAGGCACAGAGAGAGAGAAAGGCAGTGAGATGGAGAGTGGCAGAGAGAGAGAGAGGCAGGTATGGTCATGTGGTGAGAATGGATGAGGATAGCTGTGTGAAAAAGTGCCACACCCTAGCGGTTGAGGGAACTTGTGGAAGAGGTAGACCCAGGAAGACCTGGGATGAGGTGGTGAAGCACGACCTTCGAACATTAGGCCTCACTGAGGCAATGACTAGTGACCGAGACCTTTAGAAATATGTTGTGCTTGCAAAGACCTGTTGAGACAAGTGAAATCAAAATCAAACCAAATTCAACGACTGGCACCCATGCGAACCTTTCCTTCATTGGACACTAAACTCTACTTGCGAAGACCTGTTGAGGCAAGTGAAATCGATATTGAACTAAATTCGAAGAATGGCACCCGTGCCAGTGGAGCGCTAACAGCACTGTCTGAGCAAGCTTCCATGCCAGTGGCATGTAAATAGCACCATTTGAGCATAATCGTTACCAGCATCGCCTTACTGGCACTTGTACTGGTGGGACATGAAAAAACATTCGAGTGAGATTGTTGCCAGTGCCACTGGACTGGCTCCTGTGCAGGTGGCGCGTAAAAACACCATTTGAGCATGGCCATTGCCAGTACCATCAGACTGCCCCTCGTGCCAGTGGCATATACATATGTATAATATATATCTATATATATATATATATATATATATATACATATACACACACTTGGTGAAAGCTGCATTGATGCATGCACTAATGCACTCATATGCAACACCCCCATGTACATAGTTACACCCAAACACATTTACGGATGTGACACACACACATAAATACACCAATATACACATGCACTAATGCATACATACATATATTGGTACGTATACATACATATTACACAGAGATGCAGAAGCACCAATGCACACACACGTGCATCAATGAACATACACATGTGGAAAGTTATTAGAAATGGTGTTGAAATAAATGTTGCACCAAGCATCACTTTCAAATATAAATATATTTACAGCAGAAAGCTGAGTGTTGCTGTTGTTGTTGTTGCTGCTATGATAACCTTCCGATATTTCATAGAGATGCTTCAGACACCAAAAGACTGTTGCATCCTCATCTTACTTCAAAAATAGAACCAGTCTGCTAGCCCTTCCAACACACACACACACACACACACATATACATGTGCATCTTTGTTGCTGTTGTTGTTTAGTCGAAAGCCAGTCATGACCGAACAGGCCTAGAATCAAAAGTGCTTTGGTCAAAACCGTCGTATTCTATTGTCATGGGGTACCTTTTACTGTTTTACTCATTTCAGCCATGCTGACCCTTTTGGCAAAGCATTAGGTTACAGATACATAAATAAAGCCAACACCAGTCGCCAAGCAGTGACGAAGGACAAACACACACACACACAGTTCAAATTTACAGAAAACAAAAGAGGAAGACAGGTGAGAGAACGACAAGCAGGTGAGTTAGTTTGACGCTCGGGAAGAGACCAATAGAATAAGTAGAAGGCTTATAGCGAATAAGTCCTGGAGGTCGATTTGTTCGACTAAAGGCAGTGCTGTAGCATGGCCACAGCCAAATGACTGAAACATGTAAAAGAGTAAAAAGACAAGAAGCATCTGTAAAGAGAGAAGAACTCAAGAAAAGAGGCACAGTTCTCTTCCGAAGCAAATCAGTTTCTTTTGTTTTTTTATACTGTATTTTTTTTTGTTTTTTCTAGTAGGTTACTCTTTTACTTGTTTCAGTCATTTGACTGTGTCCATGCTACAGCACTGTCTTTTAGTCGAGCTAATCGACTCCAAGACTTATTCTTTGTAAGCCTAATACTTATTTTATCGGTTCTCTTTTGCCGAACCGCTAAGTTACGGGGACGTAAACACACCAACACCGGTTGCCAAGCGATGTTGGGGAGGGGGACAGATGCATACACTCATACACACACACACACACACACACACACACACACACACATATATATATATATACACACATATATATATATATATATATATATATATATATATATATATATATATATATA
>NC_068993.1:61412025-61413517 GCF_001194135.2 Octopus bimaculoides | reverse complement strand
ATGGCAATGATGTTACTGATGATGATGATGATGATGATGATGCTCATATCTTTTGCAGATTTGTTCTTGCCAAAATAATGTGTGTGTGCGTTAGTGTGTACGTGCGGATGTGTGTGAGCATGTATGCATAATTTGTGTGTATATGTATGTATATTTGCACACTTTTTTTTCTTCTGGGTGCTCAGTCTGCAGATAATATTATGTGTGTGTGTATGTGTAGATCTCTCTCGTGTGTGTGTGTGTGTGTGTGTGTGTGTGTGTGTGTGTGTGTGTGCGTGCGTGTGTGCACGTGAAGGTGTGTGGCCTAATGGTTAAGAGGTTGCACTCATGATCCTAGATTATGGGTTCGATTCTTGGACCAAGTGACACTGTGTTCTTGAGCGAAATACTTCATTTCACGTTGCTGCAGTCCACTCAGCCGTAACTGGGTAACCTCTGTGACAGAATATCCTTCCAATCAGGGGAGGGGCGATGTGGGTCTGCTCTCCGAGCCAGTGGGGTGGCAGCGCTCAAAAGCTAAAATGATGTGAAGTGCATTGTGACCAGTGATGTATAACAATATCCAGTAGTCTGGTCGAGCACATGATCATGTGATATATATATATATAGACAGAGATACAAGAGGAATGTGGTGCTCCAGCATGGTCTTGGTCATCAGGGCTAAAACAATCTAAAGAACTTCAACCACAAGTTTGTGTGTGTATGTGTGTGTGTGTGTGTGTTTGAGTACATGTATCTGTGTGATGTATGCATAAGGGAGATACAAAGAGACAGAGGACATGTGTGTGAGAGAGAGAGAGAGAGAGTGTGTGTGTGTGTGTGCATTTGTTTGGTGTTACCATTCAGTAAAATATCCCAACAAAAATCCTATGGGGCTAGTTATAGATTAAAGGCCAGGGTCAAAGATTAGTGTTCCCTCAGTCTTATTAATCAGGGTCCAAAACTGTAAATCCATTCACTCACTCCATCTCACATGCATTCAATCTTAATTTTCCCCTCTTAATTTCCTCCTCCTCCTGCTCCTCCTATAACATTTTCATTTGTATTTAAAAACAGGGATTACATTACACAACCAGACGGATTCAAATTAAGGGACTTTCAGCATTGCCTAATTAGTAGGGTCAAAGTTGATCAATGGCTTTTGAGTAAAACATATGAGGTACAAGCGGTGCAGAAGACTGCTGTATAACAGCTTGAGCAAGTGTCTTTAGAGCCCTAGGTTGACCAAATCCTCGGGAGTGGATTTGGAAGATGGAAACTATGAGAAGCTGATCATCTATATCAACATCATCGGCATCTTAATATCCACTTTTGCATGTTATTGAGGCAGATTTTCTATGGCTGTGTAAGAGTCACTCTCTGTCTCTCTCATTCTCCTGCATAAACATAGATTTTATCTTTTCAAAAAGACAAATAATTCCTAAAAGGGGAAACTAGCAAAATAAGAACCCCATAACAATTATAGTTTAAAAATAATAAAATGAGAGAGATT
>NC_068993.1:61406629-61411806 GCF_001194135.2 Octopus bimaculoides | reverse complement strand
TGTGTGTGTGTGTGTGTGTGTGTGTGTGCACACGCCAACAGACAGACATATAATCAGACAGCAGACATATAATCAGACAGCAGACATATAATCAGACAGCAGACATATAATCAGACAGCAGACAGATGTAGATGCAGACGTGCACAGAGACAAACAGGCTCAAAAGGTAGACACAGGGACATTAGTACTTAATTTAGCAACCCAGATATTGCAGCTGTTATCAACCATAGTTAGAAAGTTAGCAGCGAGCTGAAGGCAACACCACCACGACTACTTATACTACAAATGACCTTCAAAGAAGAATGAACGCCACAACAGCACATTCACCTCCCCTCTGAGAAATTACAAGATTTTGCACAATTGTTTTAAACTAAATCTTATTCAACAGTTAAGCTGCAACGAGCGGACACAGTTTTGGTACAAAAGACATGTGATTAGAGTGTCGCAGGAAAGAATCACAAGACAGATTCTCCAAGCTGGCAGGAGACCAAGGAATTTATTCCTTGGACTTTGTAGATGCATGAGTTGCATGGGGGCCTCAACAGAACAGGTGGTACATAAAAAGTACTGGGGGAGGGGTCATTATATTAACTGGACCTTGTATGTATGTATACAGGCTCAACAACAGTGTGGTGGCACTTTCAATGGCTTAAGATTTTGTGTGTCTGCATGCATGTTAAACAGGTGTGTGTATTAAGTGGGTGTGAGTCAGTTAAAAGAAGTTGTGTATAAGTGCGTGTGTATTGTGATTCATGTGCAGGTTTCTAAGTACAAAGATGAGCAAACGTGTGTTATCGTCCCCACCATCACAATCATCACCATTGTTAACATGCATTAGTAAATGTTTACAAGTTGGAAAATACGCATAAGTTTCGGCATATGCGCAT
The DNA here is from genome assembly GCF_001194135.2 of Octopus bimaculoides. NCBI lineage: Eukaryota > Metazoa > Mollusca > Cephalopoda > Octopoda > Octopodidae > Octopus > Octopus bimaculoides. The sequence goes on along the minus strand of NC_068993.1, from coordinate 61,410,919 downwards.
ATAATATTGAAAGAAAACAAGAAAGGCAACTATGAAATCAAACAAACAATAAAATAAACAAGATGTCCTGTCAAAGTGAAGTTAGCACAGCATGGTCCACTGGATAGGTCATAGAGAACAAGCGATAGCATTCACCAATCTTATCTCATACCTAGATGAGAGAGAGGGTGAGGGAGTGAGGAAGAGAGAGGAAGAGAAGGAGAGAGAGATAGAAACAAACATGAATGTACAGAGAGATATTATGGCATACAAGGATATAGATGGTACAGGAGATAGGCAGGAATGTGTGACTGTGAGACAGACAGATAGACAGACAAATAGAAGAAGCAAGATGCTACACATTAAAGAAAGAGAGACAAACATAGAAGACTACCACAGATCTAGGTGCAGAGAGCAGAAAAAGACAAAGATGGGGAGAGAGATAAACCAACAGAAAAAATACTGAGACGGAATGAAGAGAAAGATTTAAGTGAAACCTAAGAGGAAACGAAGTCTGTCTCCACTGGAGCACCATTTAGTGAGAGAAGATAAGCGCTAGGGGCAACAAGTAAGTCATTGCCACCTATGTAAGAATGCTTCCCTTTGTATTGACAGAAGACTGTTGTATTATAAACACTGGACAAACAATGAACAAAGAGCAACAGGAATTCTACCACTATGGACGATGATGATGATGATGGTTGTATAGCTGTGTATCTTTAGGCATCATCATCATCGTTTAATGTCTCTTTTCTATGGTGGCATGGAAAACCAAAAGACTGCACTCGGCCCTTCTGCCTGTTTTGATGTGGCTGCCGTGACTAGACGCACCTTCTAGTACCAGCCACTTTACAGAATGCACTAGATGATTTTCACGTGGCACCGGTGCCAGCAAGGTCACTGAGTAATTGCAAGACAAGACCCCTCAGGGGTATGGTTTTGTGCCAGGCGACAAACGGTTAGAGTATGAACAGAGGGTCAGAAAACAAGTGTCTGGCAGCAGACGAGATACAAGGCTACATCCACAGATGCACACATGTGGAGACATCTTGGGCCAAATGTCTTATTACCGATTTGAGTTGACCAAAGCCTCGAGATTGAAATTGAGTGGATGGAATCTGGAGAAGCCCATCAGAAGGACTTGCACCTAATCTCTAGGCCCATGGATCCAGCCTTGTCATACGCTGAGTCACATGGATTCAACAGGAGGATTATAGGAAACAGGATTCAACAGGAGGATTATAGGAAAGGAACATTTGCCTGTGGTGTATGCATACTTTAAGTGTATGTACACTGAAAGCCTTACTAAGTTGCAGTATTCCTCTTAAGAAAGCATCTCTTGTAGACAAATAGTTTTGATGCTTTCTCAAGGCAAATACCATAACTTATTAAGGCTTTCAACACATAAATATGTGTACAGAATGCTAATTTTGAACTAATACTGCTGCAGGTCAGGTGCAGGGACATGTGCAGTTGCAGCACATTGTTGCATTCACCATTTGTCAGAATCCCATTGGTTTTCTCAGGAGCCCGTAATGCTGTTAAGAAGGCCTTTGGATGAAAGTACAGATGTTCCTATCAATGTGTATATAAATCTTACAAAATTGAGCCAAGGGAAGTAACTCAGAATGGCCAATGGTATGTAGCTGAGCAACATAAACAAATACAGGTCTATCAAATACCATACAGCATAAATTCTTGATTTATTAATATTATCTCTTCCTCTAGAGGATGTGGTGTCACAATTACTAAATGGCAATTGAAACCAGTTCCTTGTAGAGAAGGGAATCTCAAGGACCAAGAATTCTCCAAAGCTGACTTGGAAGAGAGAAAAAGGCTGGCTTATTGTCCAGAAATAAGGAGACAGTCATGAATACTTCTTCTCTGGCTCAACAGACATCATCAGCACTACACACACACACACACCTGAATTTCTATACAGTTGTCAGCCATTTATCTGTCTTATAATAGTCATGTTCAGAGCATAAATTAGTCTTAGAAAATATTTGAATGAAAAGCAACAGTTATCTTTAATGCAGCGGGTAATAAAAAAGCCAACTAGAGTCAAAATAATGACAGTCATCAAATAACATTTCTCTGATTGTTTTGGCAAATATGGTAGATAACTTCATTCATGTTTCTGTCTAATCAGACATCTTCAACAAAGCAGAGACTTCGCAATATTTGCTCAGGTAAGAATGTATATCACTTATTGGCACAGAAAAATAGAAATAAACAAGATCGCTTGGTGTGCTGCACTGAGGAGACATTTCTAGAATTGGTTTGCTTCTGGCTGATTTGAAAATAGCAAATGAAGAGACACCCAGAAAAATTTGCAACACATAGATCTAGGCATAGGGTTCATCAAATGTGACCCTCGGAGTATCAGCAGAGTGAAATATTGCCCTTCAGTAAGTAAATTAAGACCCTAGTGCTTCCATATGTATTGTGTAGTTATGAGATTTCATGCATTTGAAAGAGAGACCAATGCATAGAAATAAAGAAATAGCTGATAGATAATATATGATGGATGATGTCACATAATATAACACAGAACAGACAAAACAAGAAATAATACTTTATATATTTGATTAATCAGTGGTTGAGTAGAATGGTGTAGTGGAAGTGTGCTGGACCCATAACCCAAAAGGTCCCTAGATCGACCCTACACTCTACGAAGAAATGGATTTTGTTTTTTATATTTATACAACTGAATTGTGTATAAATATAAAATCCATACACATATTTACAGGGATAGATACAAATTATGCAAAAGAAGTTTATAGAAAGTCAAAAGGGTCACCCTAGTCAGTTGGTGACCCAAAAAAGTAATAAATATAAGTTTAGGGAATACAAAAGGGCTAAATATAAAGAAGAAAAAAAAACAGTTATGTGGTGGAGAAAGGATAAGTCATAAAAATAATTTGACATAAAAGAGAGGGTGTGTGAGTCATGATCTAGCCCTCAACAGCTAAGTTTATCTTGGTTTTTAAGTTGGGTTCCACTGTTGACAGCAAATTACTGCTCTGTGAAAAGTAATGACCTTTCAGCACTGGAACCAGTTCTTGTAAAAGAGAAGCCACTAACAAATGGACTGGCATCCGATACAGGGAAAGGTTTATCTTATTTTTCTAAAGAAATGAGGGATGAAAAAAAAAAAAAAAGCAGCCAAATGGAGTGAATAAGGGAATATAATGATTCCAAGATTATTAAAGTTTGGAAGAAAACAAGAACAAAATGCATTCATTAAGCAAATGTTGGGTGGATTTTTAAATCCAAAGAAAGAAAAAATAAAGAAACTGAGTTTCAAAAAGACAAAAAAAGAAAAAAACTGGAAAATAAGATAAGGAAATATAAATATAAAAGATACCATGTTACTAATGATTTATTTGGCTGATTCTAGAATTTAAAGTGTAAATATTTAAAATATATTCTTGTGATGTAATTTGTGAGATTTGTTTGTGGCAATTTCTTGACATCATCACAGCCATAATTATCATCAACTCTGCATAAAATAAAACACCACCACCACCATCACTTCAACAAAGACACCACTATTACTACCTCCTCAACACATAAAACTACCACAACAACACAGGAATCACTACCTTCTTGACACACAAAACCATCACCACCACCTCAACAAAGACACCACTATTACTACCTCTTCAACATATAAAACTACCATTGCCATCTCTTCCACACCACAAAACCACTGCCACCAGGATGAAAGACAAAGGATGAAAGACAGAGTCAACCTTGGCAGAATTTGAACTCAGAACGTAGCGGCAGACGAAATACTGCTAAGCATTTCGCCCGGCGTGCTAACGATTCTGCCAGCTCGCCGCCTTAATGATGATGATAATAATAATAATAATAATAATAATAATAATAATAATAATAATAACAACAACAACAATAATAATAGATTCTTTCATTTGATACAGAGATGCCAAACAAAGACAATTGTTTTTAGCACAAGCTCAAAGTCTTAAAGTTAGGGAAGAAGTATAATTTGAGGATGTCAACCCCAGTATTTGACTGGTACTCTACTGACCCTGAAAGAATGAAAGACAGTTGATCTCATCAGGATTTGAACTCAGAATATAAACAACGAAAAAAAAAAAAACAGAGCATTAATGTCTACCGTTGTATTGCTGCATCGACACATTTCTGGAATAAAATTTCTCATGAAATGTGGAAATACTAAAAATGTCTTGTCTGCTGACAGACATTGCAAAGAAAGACAGTAAACACTGACAACTCAGCCTTGCTTAAGCTTTTAAATGGTTGGCAATATAAACAAATTTC
>NC_068993.1:61399399-61405948 GCF_001194135.2 Octopus bimaculoides | reverse complement strand
GTGTGTGTGTGTGTGTGTGTGTGTGTGTGTGTGAAGTGGATCTGTGTGGAAGAGGAAGTATACAGCTGGAAACAAGAGAGAGATGATAAAAAACAGAAAGGTGAGTACCACTTAAGTGTGCAATCTAACCCTAACCTTTAACCTGAAACCCAAATCAAAACCCTAACCCCTATGCAGATCAGGTCATTTCACAGCATAGGCTGAGGATATTGTGACAGATTGGACATTAAGGTGGGGCTGAGAGATGTGTGTGAAGTAGGTGTGGGTGGAGGAGTATGCAGTAAGTTCAGAGAAGCAAAGGATCTTTCTTGTGGTCAGAGTAGCAGTTTGGCAAAAGAGACTGATAGAATAAGTACCAGGCTTTACAAAACTAATAAGTACCGGGGTCAATTTGTTTGACTAAAATTCTTCAAGGCAGAGCTCCAGCATGACCAGAGTCTAATGAATGAAACAAGTAAAAGGTAAAAGATATATAAATACAAAAATATGTATGTATTTGTCCGCCACTACTGCTTGACAGCCAATGTTGTTTTGTTTACATCCTTATAACTTAGCAGTTCAGCAAAAGAGAATGATAAAATAAGTACCAGACTTTAAAAAAAAAAAAAAAATTAATAAATAAAGGGCTGAAATCAATTTGTTTGATGAAACCCTTCAAGGTGGTGCTCCAGCATGGCCACAATCTCATGATTGAAACAAGTAAAAGATAAATGTAAAAAGAAAGCTTATCCAATGTGACCTTCCTTTTTATGAAGACATTAAAGTGTGATTCGTGACATTAGGCTTCTATTTCTAGCGCTTCAAATAGCCATGTAGGAGAAGGTCTATGTTCGACTGAATTGTTCCCAGGCAAAGTTGAGATTTTAATGAAGCGTGTGACACAAAAAAAAATATTTGACCTTGGTATGGTTTGAACTCAGAACATAAAAAGATAAAATCCATCATTTCTACAACTCCCTGATCCTGAGGATAACCTCAAATATATTCCATTCTTAGTCTTGGATTTCTTCTCTTTTTTCTTCTTTTTCTTTCTTTTTTACTCGTTTCAGTCATTTAACTGTGGCCATGCTGGGGCACCACCTTGAAGCATTGCTGGTCAAATGACTCGACCCCAGCTATATTTTTTCTTTTATTAAATCTGGTGCTCATTCTGTCGGTCCCTTTTGCCAAACCACTATGTTATAGGGACTTAAACACTCATCAATAGTCAAGCAGTGGTGGGAGACAAACATACACACGCGCACACACGCGCACACACGCGCGCACACGCGCACACGCACACACACACACACACACACGGCAGGCTTTGTAGACACTCATTAGGCTTTGGTTAACCCAAGGTTATAATAGAAAGCACTTGCCCCAGTAGCCATGCAGTGGAACTGAACCTGGAACCATGTGGTTGAGAAACAAGCTTATCACACAGCTATACCTGCACCTATAATTGCATATATTTTTTTCTATTTTGTAAATTTTCTTCTTTTATTCCCTTCTCTACTCTCTCTCTCTCTCTCTCTCTCTCTCTCACACACACACACACACCTAAAATAAAGTGGAAGAAAATAAATAACAAGAAAAAAAGGTTCCAAAATAGATGTTTGTGTGTATATTTAGACATAAAAATACAAATTATTTATGTTGTAATCAGGAAGAATTATTGTGAAGGAAGAATATTTTTCATTCCATCATCATGATAAAAGCCTTGTTGACCAACCCAGGTGGCAATCAAAACTGAGGAATTTATCGAAGAATTACAGGTATGAGAAAGTGCAAAAACTGTGCTAAGGTGTAGTAAAGGTATTATGTCAAACACACACAAGTGTGTGTGTGTGGGGGGGGGGGGTAAATCTATGATTATCTATATCCATGTACAGAAATGATTATGTGTATATAGATGTGTATCTAATGTATATGTATGTGCATGTATGTCTATGAATGCACGTATACAAGTATGTGTGTATGTAAGTATGTATAATATTCGAAAACAACAACTTGTGAAATTAAGAATCTCTGTGTGTGTGTGTGTGTGTGTGTGTGTGTGTGTGTGTGCATGCAAGAATGCTGGCTGGTGGGACCAACGTCAATGCCAACACGTTTCTCTCTCGTTCTCTTGTTCTCATCTTTAAACATTCCTGCCTCAACTATCAATGCAAACCACACCAAGGAACGAGTGTAGCTGCCTGGGTGTGGACGCACAAACAAAACACTCCTTTAGACATGCAAGGAACTAGATTGGAACTTTACAATAGGTGGGTGGATTGTGGTATGTGAAGCTAACCTTGTGCAGCAAGCTAGAACGGGAACTTGGGATCCATAATGGTAGAAGTGGAATTTCTCAACAAACTCCCATTCCATCCTTCAAGTGAATGACCTCTACGTTTCATTCTTAACTCATTGAATACCAAATTGCCCCATCCTGCCACTTGCTCTATGATATAAAACCACCACAACCCTTTCCATACCAACCCACCCTGAAATCAACCCTCGTTCTACAATAAACTCCCTATTTTACAGAGACCAAAATTAAAACCTGCCATCAAAATTTCATGTTAATTTGTGTTCCAAATACCAGCTTAATTAATAATGACGAAGTTATTTTCCTAAATTCTTCATTATTTTCAAAATTAATTGAAACAAAAGCAATGTGTTTCAACAGAAATATGGTAACAAAAGGGTTAAGGTGATCATATTTTAATTAAAATCTTATAATTGAAAATTTTAATTTAATAATTATAAACACTTTAAAGTAAGTTGTTTTGTATCCCAGAACCAGAGTCGGTCTGGAGCAACTCTAGTCCAGCTATTAAATAGTCAAGACAAACTGAGTGATTCCCCCCAACCCTGCTTGAAGAATGATAAGGAAGTTTAGTTTGTCACGAAGCAATTTAACTGCTACAAGATTGGTCAGAAGCTCCTGTATTAGCTTGATGCACACAAGGTCAGATTATAACATACCAATCTACCGACACATCCTAGAATGCAAAGTAGCTTTGTACTCTTTGTGTGCTTAGAGGAGTGTTATGTGTGAATGCATGCATGTATGTGTGTGTGTCCACACCCAAGTAGCAAAGTAAGTGTCTTTATTTGATTGGACTATTGAGAGTTTGTGACATTGGGCAGCACTTGGACTAAGATACACCCTAGATTCATTGTCCAGTACATACTGACACAACCATCTGCAGCTCCTTGGAGATAAGGTACACCAAAATTTATACCAGTCACCAAATATATGAAATTTGGACATTACAAGTCAGAAGCACCAGCAAAATCACCCTTAATAGAAGTGACCCTTTGGAAATAAGAGGGAATATCAATCCAAGAGGAATCTCATCGTTCATCCAGAATAATGAAACTAAATGCAGTAAGGTATCTGGCCTGACATCTTCCATTTCTGCCAATTCCACTATCATGGTGTTTTGAATAACAATAAAAAGATCTTCAACAGGATGCTATCAAAAATTTAACGAGGAAAAAAACCAGCAGTTAAATGAAAGCACTGATCATGAAAATACAAATTGTTCTGCATAATTAATGCCGATCCTAGTTTGATTAGAATTCCAGAGAAATTACCAGAATTGGGTCAAACAGAATTGGTTGACAAACTATGCATCTTTTTGAAATCTCAGTTCTATCTAGATTCAGATGGAGAAATAGAACTCTTGCCACAGGCTCAGCAATTTCCATACATTAAACACAAACATGACAATGCACATACCTACAGGGGGGACAAAAATACTAAATCAGGTTACAAATGTCTAGAAGAGTCTTGGGCAAACTGTGCCCGGCTGGACTTCCCGAATGGAATGCCTAACGAAAAAAAATAACCTCAAAATATTTTAGAAGAGCAATTCACCTGATGATAAGCCATGTCTCACGTGGCCTGTTTCTCAAAAGAAGGATTGCCCATGTATGATCTAGAATGCACTAACTAAAGAGCTATGTATAAGGTAGGAAACCATTTTACTAACAGGGATAATTGCCAGTTCACATTACTGTCTTTAAGGAAAAATGGACATCGCATTGCATAACACAGTCCCGTGTACTCTATTGAGAAGAATTATGATAAAAGGTGTTTTATCGTTAGTTCAGTAAAGTCTAACTTAGGACTACAAAACACAAACAGTCAACAATCAAAAAGTATAACACTGCTGTTTCTGTTATTGTATTTTCCAGCAAATAAGTTAAGCTTTTCACACCAAAGTTAAGAAGATAGATCAATTTATACACCTTGAAATTTGCATGGTGGCCTCTATTATCGATTCCATGAGTGATAGCAGATATTTATATCAACCAGTACACAAACAGATACAAAACTACAACAGATAGGGCTGCATATATTTTTGTCATCTGATTCAAAGCAAGTACACAGCACAGGTAAATTTACGTCAATCGATGTTATGGGGTTAAGTCAAACAAAATACCTTCTTTGTTTTTTTATCATTTTTAATTTCTTACATTTTTCATTCAATAAGTTATTTCGATCTTAACTACATTCCTGTTCACCAACTCTATTCAGTGTGGATATATGCTGAATAAACGATGACAGATGAAAAGGCAAATCAGTAACACAAACCCAGACGCAATAGAAATATGTTTATATGCAGACGTAAATAGCAATACAATTCCTTTCATATATTTATGGTTATAATAGTTAGTAGCAGAAAAGTAGAAACTACAGCGAAGCACTGATCACGTATGTCAAGATATACATTTATACACAAATATATAGCTACAGAAGGCTTTTTCTTTTTTTTTTTCCAGATATTGGTGGCTAAAATGGTTACTGGCACAAAATATAGTTAAGCATTGATGACATTTACTCACACATGTGTACATTCTTTTCCACTCTAGGCACAACACCCAAAATTTTGAGGGGAGGGGACCAGTCAATTAGATCGACCCCAGTATGCAACTGGTATTTAATTTATCGACCCTGAAAGTATGAAAGGCAAAGTCAACCTCAGTGGAATTTGAACTCAGAACATAAAGACAGACAAAATACCAGTTTCTGCCAGCTCACCGCCTACACATACATGAACCTACAGGAACTAGATATTTATGACCACAATAATTAGAAGTACAAAGTATATTGAGATATTTGTATGTTTAGATACATGGCTACATAATTTCTTTCGGACCCTGTTGAACATAATGGCTGGGACCGAATATAGCTAAATATTGGGTACAGCAGTAAATAATATTAATATTGGTTCTGTTATTTCTTGCAATCACAACAAAAGGAAGTGAGAAAGGATGCACAGTGAATATAAAATAAACTGAACAGATTTCCTATAGTGTCCAGGTAGAGACATTGACAACAGAGATCAACATGGATAAGGGATTAGGTTTTGGGCTCAGGGAGTTGTGAGATCAAATCCACTACACTTACTTAGTGATATTATAGCACAATTCAATTTTCATTTGACAGAAGCAGGCATAGATGTGAAGTTAAGAAGCTTGCTTCGTAATCACATGGTTTCAGGTTCAGTCTCACTGCATAGCACCTTGAGCAAATGTCTTCTATTATAGCCTCAAGCCAACCACTGCCTTGGGAGAGAAGTTGGTGAATGGAAACTGTGTGGAAGTCCATTTTGTGTGTGTGTGTGTGTGTGTGTGTGTGTGTGTGTGTGTGTGTGTGTGTGTGTGTGTGTGTGTGTGTGTGTGTGTGTGTCTGACCATTTGTAAGTCCCTCACCACCGCCTGACAACTGGTGTTGCTTTGTTTACAACCCCACGACTTAGAAGTTCAGTAAAAGAAACTGACAGTATAAGTACTAGACTTACAAAAATAAATGCTGATGTTAACTTGTTCAAGTAAAATCCTTCACAGTGATGCCCCAGCATGGCCAGGGTCCAATGGCTGAAACAAGTTTAAAAAAATAAAAAAATATGCTCACATAACAGCAGGGTACACACACACACACCCTGAAATATTTACCTGCGACAGATCAGTTTCCTCTCTCGATAAAGATTCACTTGTCATCTGCTTAACTCTATGAAACTCAAGCTGAATACTGGGTATATGGATAGCTGGCACTTTGTGAAAGAATTTGACTTTGCTCTTCCACTGGCATTTAGAAGAATATAAACTTCTAAGGGTCAGGCACAAAATTAGGACACAATAAAGCATGTGATTGATTGGAATGTCTTCTAGCAAGCCAGACAATGTGGAAGGACTTGTGGCCCAGGGGTTAAAGTCTAAGACCACCAAGGGAGATGAAGAATAAATCAGCAGTTCAAATGTTTATTCGGTAGGAAATTTCTCAACCTTAACACTTTCAAGACAAACATTACACACACTGCTGTACAAAAAAAAAAAAATAATAAACAAATAAAACCATTTTTTACATGTCACAAAAAAATGGTTTTTTTTTTTGTTTTTCAACTTGGTAAAATATATTTCTAAGGATTAACAGACGAAGAACTAAAAGAGGTACAGACATGGCTGTGTAGTCATGCAGCTTGTTTCACAACTATGAGGTTCCAGGTTCAACCCTGCTAAATAGAACGTCTCTCTTTATCTCATATACATACATATATAAAGGCGGCG
>NC_068993.1:61397895-61398517 GCF_001194135.2 Octopus bimaculoides | reverse complement strand
ACATATATATCCACATACATATATATCCACACACACACACACACTGGTATGTATGTATGTAAACACATATGTATATATTTATGCATACATATACTACATCAACAATACATACACATATAAAGACATATATATTTAGACACACACACACACACTCTCACACATACATATATATACACACACACACACACACATACATATATATATATACATACATACACCATGAGATAAAGAAGGAAAAACGATGACGTAAGTAAGAAAATTCCACTCCAGATGATATCAAGATCTGGTGATATTGGCAATGATAATATCATTTCATGTTAGAGACAGCTTTGTATTACCAGTGGTGGCGATGGTGGTAGTGGTAGTGGTTGCAGAATTAGTGGTAAAGGTAATAGTAGTGGTGATGAAACATCAGTAGTTGTGGAGGTAGTAGTGATGGTCATGGTGGTAGTAGTAGTGGTGGTGGTGGTGGTAGTTTTGGTGGTGATTTAACACTGTTGGAAATGGAAGTAGTGGTGGTGGTGGTGGAACAACATCAACAGACTAAAAACACACACACACACACACACACACACACACACACACACACACACACACACACACACACACACACACACACACA
>NC_068993.1:61396174-61396792 GCF_001194135.2 Octopus bimaculoides | reverse complement strand
TCTCACTCTTACTTCCTGTTTCTGTTGTACTTGTAAAAGCTGTGTGAGTGGATTTGGTTGACGGAAACTGAAAGGAACCCATCACGTTGTGTGTATGCATGTGCATATGTGTGTGTGTGTGCATGTGTGTGTGTCCACATGTGCGTGTGCATATGCATGTGCTTGTGTGCATGTATGTGTGTGTGCGTATGCGTGTGCATGTTTGTCCCCTACCACTACTTGACAACTGGTGTTGGTTTGTTTATATCCCTGTAACTTAGCGGTTCAACAAAAGACAACCGATAGAATAAGTACCAGGCTTTACCAAAAAAAGGACAAGTACCCTGGACCAATTTGTTTGACTGAAGTTCTTTGAGGCAGTGCCCCAGCATGGCCACAGTCTAACGACTGGAACAAGTAAAGGTATAAGACAAATGAGAATACTAAAAACACAGAAGGGATCGGATGGGATGGTCACAGTTGGAATGTTTTGCATTATAAGCATGTTCAATCAGTTCTGACCTGTAAGCTCTACAACAATCCACAACCACCACCACCACCATTTACTCTAGCGGCTCCACCACCACCACCACCACCTCTAGTACCTTCATCATTACAACTACAACCAACTCAAACACC
>NC_068993.1:61392650-61395729 GCF_001194135.2 Octopus bimaculoides | reverse complement strand
CAGTGCAGCATACTAACCAAAAATGGACAACACTGCCTCAAAGACCTCTACAAACAAATATACAAACAAAAAGACTCCGTTATCAGTCCATATTCTTCAAAAAGGAGAGAGAAAGAGAGAGAGAGAGAGAGAGAGAGAGAAAGAGAGAGAAGAAAAGAAAGAGATAGAAAATATATTCAAACATGAGAATTTATAAACTTTTGAGACAAATGTGATAATACTTTTTTTTTTGTTGTTGGTGCAGTGGATCTCGAAGTACATAGAGCTATATATGTTACCAAGTAAATATTGGATTGAAAAACCCTTTTGGATAGGAAAAGAGGAAGGCTGCCTCAACGGGGCTTTTCAATCCAATATCTATCTACATGCTATTATTTATAGCTTTAAGCAGGGCTGTGGAGTCGGGGTTAGAGTCATGGATTCAGAAACAAGGGGTAGCTGGAGTCAGAGTCGGTAAAACTACACCGACTCCGACATCTTTATTCTTTAATATAAACCAGTTATAAGGTATAGGCCGACTCAAAGTACAAGCGTGTATGCATATGTTATATGAGATATGTAGACCACAATCACTTCATTGCATAAAGAGGAGTCAGAGTCAGAAGTGCCAATAATAGAGGAGTCGAAGTCAAAGATTTGTGTTTTGACTCCACAGCCCTGATTTTAAGGCAAAAGGCTGACAGAATTGTTAGCACTCTGGACAAAATGTTTAGCATCAGTTCGTCCCTCTTTATGTTCTGAGTTCAAATTCCACCAAGGTCAACTTTGCTTTTCATTCTTCCAGGATCAATAAAATGAGTACCAGCTGAACACTGAGGTTGATGTAATCAACTTAATCCCTCCCCACCAAAAATTGCTGGCCTTGTGCCAAAATTTGAAATTATTATTATTATTATTATTGCAACAACCTTTATTGGGAAGTGGGTCACATGAGACACTGCTCATCATCATGTGAGTCGCACTACAAAAAGTTTCAAAATAAATAGCCGTTGCCACACCCCACAGCCCCCAATTTTGCTCTGTTATCTTCTATCTTTTACTTGTTTTAGTCATAGGGCTGTGACCATGATGGAGCACCGCCATCAAGCATTTAGTAAAAAAAGAAAAAAGGAAAAAGTCAACCCCTATACTTAAAGCTCTTAAAACCTGACACTTGTTCCATCACTTGTACCTTTTGCCAAACTTTAAAGTTATAAGAACATAAACAAACCAACACTGGTTATCAAGCAATGGTGGGAAACAAATACATGTGCACATGGGCACATACACACACAACGGGCCTCCATACAGTTTCCATTAAGCAAATTAACTCACAATGGTTGGCTCAGGGCTGTAGTGGAAGACACTTGCTGAAGCTGCCACACAGTGGGACTGAACCCAGAACCATATGGTAGCAAAGCAAGCTTCTTAACCACAGCCATATTACTTCAGAATTCTTTTTCTTTGATCCTCTTCCTGTCCAACTTTCTTTGATCATTCTTCCCCGATTCCTTTCTCAATTTAATCTACTCATTCTTTTTACTTTTGGGTTTGTTTTTTCCTGTTCTTTTTTTTTTTTTTGCTCCCTACCTATTTTTCCTTTCTTTCCACACCTCTCTCTCCCCATCTCTCTCTCTCTCTCTCTCTCCTCCTGTCATTCATTCTTTCACTTCTGGAACACTGCCAAAATCATTCTATCATAACCACAATCATCAACAAGTATCACTAATATTACAGCCTCCCTACAGATAACAATTGTATGCTGGCCTTCAAGCTGTATCATACAGCTAAAGCCAGCAACCTTTCATTGGCTCGAGCCATGGATAAGTCTGCTCCATTGAGTTGAGGGCCAGAGGTATTTGAAATGCATCTTGATAAAGAAAAAAAAATTTTTAACTAAATAAAATGTTTATTAAAAAGTTCATTGAATAACAGAAACCTAGGCCTGGCTGTGAGCTTAAGAAGGTCTATTTGCAATCAAGTGGTCATCATTACCAACGTCGCCTTCCTGGCACGTGAAAAGACATTCGAGCGAGGTCGTTGCCAGTGCCGCTGGACTGGCTCCTGTGCAGGTGGCACGTAAAACACACCATTTTGAGCATGGTCATTGCCAGTACCGCCTGACTGGCCTTCATGCCAATGGCACGTAAAAGCACCCACTACACTCTCGGAGTGGTTGGCGTTAGGAAGGGCATCCAGCTGTAGAAACTCTGCCAGATCAGATTGGAGCCTGGTGTAGCCATCTGGTTCGCCAGTCCTCAGTCAAATCGTCCAACCCATGCCAGCATGGAAAGCGGATGTTAAACGATGATGATGATGGTCTTCATAGGGTTTCAGGTTCAGTCCCACTCCATGACACCTCAGTAAGTTTTTTTTCTACTATAGCCCTGGGCCAAACAATGCTTTGTGAATGAATTCTATAGATGGAAACTGTGTGGAAGCCTGTCAGGGCTACTTCTGTCCCTCTATCATACTCTAATCTCTCGGTTCCACTCTCTCTCTTAGTTGAGAGGTCCTTCTTCTGTAAGCTCACAGGTACTGGTGCCATGTATAAAGCACCCGTGCTTTATATGTGCTGATGCCACATAAAAACCACCCACAACCCTCTGTAAAGTGGTTGGTGTTAGGAATAGCATCCAGCCATAGAAACTTTGTCAAAACAGCTAACTAGAGTCTGGTGCAGCTCTCTGGCCTTGCCACCTCCTGTCAAACTGTCCAAGCCATGCCAGCATAGAAAACGGACATTAAATGATGTTGATATATATATCAAAGCAAAAGACTGAAAAATTTGTTATTTATTCCCCATTACATATGTTCCATTGTCTAATAGGAGTTACAGAGGTATATATGTAGAAAACCATGTAAAATACAACATATACAAATATATTTTGGAGTACTGGAACGTATAAGTATGCTTCACATGCTGAGCGTGTGTGTGTGTGTGTGTGTGTGTGTGTGTGTGTGTGTGTGTGTGTGTGTGTATTTATGTTCGCCCCTCCTCTTACTACTTGACACTCAGTGTTGGTTTGTTTATGTCCCTGGAACTTAGCAGTTCAGCAAAAGAAACTGATAGCATAACTACCAGACTTTGAAAAAAAAA
>NC_068993.1:61390753-61392496 GCF_001194135.2 Octopus bimaculoides | reverse complement strand
AAACTGATAGCATAACTACCAGACTTTGAAAAAAAAAAGTACTGGGGCTGATTAGTTTGACAAAATCTTTCAAAGCAGAGCCATGACACAGCCACAGGTTGATGGCTAAAATGAGTTTAAAAGGTAAGACAGGTAAGAAATACTTAGAAATAGAAGAAATTTCATCATCAGTAACAAAGTAACAATATTTGAATAAATTAATAGAACAACAGGGAAAGAGAGAGAGAGAGAGAGAGAGAGAGAAAGAGAGAGAAAGAGAGAGAAAGACACTCCTAGGTGATCATCAAGATGAGTATAGAATATATCAATTTATCACCATATTAATGTTCACTTTTCCATGTTTGCATGGGTTGGACAGAATTTGTTGACATACTGAATGAACAGTGAACCACAGTATACAATTCCAGTGAACAATGAGCCACAGTGCTGTTCATGTGAAGAATGAACTACAGTGCAGTTTTCAGTGAACCACAGAATAGCTTTCGTGGACGGTGAATTCCAGTACAAAATCAGTGAACAGTGAACCACGGTACAGTTTGAAAGAACAGTGAACCACCTTTCAATATCAATGAACAATGACCCACATACAGCTTGAGTGAACAACAAAGCACAATACAGTCTGAATGAACAGTTAATCACAGTAATTTCAATGAACAACGACCCACAGTACAATTTACGGTGAACAATGATCCATGGTAGAGTTTGAGTGAACAGCAAACCACAGAACAATTTCACTGAACTGTAGCATTTTCAGTGAACAATGAACCACAGTATCGTTCGAAAGAACAACCAATCCAATATAGTTTGACCTTGGCTTCTCTCTCTCTCTCTCTCCCTCCCTCACTAACTGCTTGTCTAGTTTTTCCTTTCTGTAAATACCTCTCCTCTCACTATCTCCCTATCTGACCCTCTCTCCTCTTCACCTGTCTCTCTCTCTCTCATATACAGTTGTATACAAATGAATTTAATTACATACACACAGATGTACTCGCTATTACATACTCTCACATATATATGTGCACATACAAATGTATATATATATATACATACATGCATACACATCCATATACACACACCCACAACCACCTACACATTGATACACACCATTACATATCCACACTCATCATGAATGGAATCAGTAAAAACTGAGAAAGTTATAAACTAGATGTAATATAACTCTTACCAAAATGGTGGTGGTGGTGACGGTGGTGGTGGTAGCAGTGGTGGTGATGACGGTTGTTGTTAGTGGAGGTGGCGGTGGCGGCAGTGGTGCGGGTGATGGTGATGGTGGTGGTAGCAGTGATGATGATGGTTGTTGTTAGTGGAGGTGGTGGTGGCAGTGGCGGTGGTATTGGTAGCAGTGATGATGATGATGGTTATTATAGTGTGATGGTGATGCTGGTGGTGTTGTGTTGTGACAGTGTCGTGATGGTGTTGGTGGTGGTGGTCATGTACCCTAAACGTATTTGAACAAGATAGCATCCTGATGAAAAAAATAGACGTAACAACAAAATAAAGGAGGAAGGGGAACACGCACACACACACACACACGTACATACACACATATGCACATATATACACACACACATCCAGCCAGCTAAACATTTCACCATCATCCCTTCCCTGACCATCATCATCATCATCATCATCATCATCATCACTGCTCTGCCACCCTCTTCGCCCTTCTACTTTCTAATATCATATCCAACCCACCCCCTGCCCCCACCACGTTCACCTGCCCAC
>NC_068993.1:61386872-61390743 GCF_001194135.2 Octopus bimaculoides | reverse complement strand
ACACTATCGCAACATAAACAAACACAACATACAACACAACATACAGACATACAACCGCCACCACCCCCATCACCACCTTATGCCTCCCCCCCTTTTGCCCTACACCACCACAACCACCACCCTTTCGGTGCAACAGTTTACGCTATCTTTACAGGCACACACACACACACACAGAGCTTCGAAGTATTTAAGCTATTTGGCCAAACGAGAAAATATACCATGACACAAATACTTAACTGAAGAATTATGAAGAAGAATGAAAGAGAATAAATAAAGAAAATACGAAGAAGAACGAAAATAGGAAACGAACAGAGTAAGGGTAGAAAGAATGAAGGAGAACGAAAATCAGAATAAAGAAGAACGAGAGAGAAGTAAGAAGGAAAGAGATTGATGAAGAAAGAAGAAAGCGAAGGAAAGAAGGAAAGAAAAGAATAGAAGGAAGAAAAATAGAAGGAAGTATAAATAGGTGGTAGAAGCAGTGGTGGTGGTGGTGGTAAGAAGAAAGAAATGGAATGAAAACAGAATGAAAGAGAAAGAATAGAGTGAAGAATGAATGAGAAAGAAGAGGGCAAAGAGAGAAGATGAAGGGTGGAGGGGAGGTGGAGGAGGAGGAGGAAAATGAAAGAGAAAAAAGAAAAGATAAGAAGGACAAGAAAGAGAAAAGGAAGAAGGGAAGAAGAGAAATACCAAAATAGCACCAAGATGGGGGAAGCAAGAGGAACAATAACAGCAACTTGTCGAAATCACTCACAGACTTTTTTTTCTTCATTTATATACATATGTACACATACACACACTCAGATATATACATATAGATATATGTTTACACACATATATATATATATATATATATACACACACACACACACGCACGCATGTGTGCCCATCTGAATGTGTACACAAGAGTGTGCGTGTGTGTATTATGTATATAGATAAATATATACGCGCACGCGCGCACACGCGCACACGCGCGCGCGCGCAGATAAGTTCCAATCTCATCTAACACGGTTGTATAAGATAAATTGGTAACTTAATGTTATCAGTCTCCAGTACGTTGTAATTTCCTTGTATATCATCATCATCATCATTTAACACCCATTTTCCATGCTGGCATGGGTTGGATGTTTTAATGAAGGCTGGCAAGCCAGAGAGCTGCACCATTCTCCAGTTGTCTGTTTTGCCATGATTTCTATGACAGGATGCCCTTCCTAATGCTAACCACTTGACAGAACATACCGGATGCCTTTTACATGGCACATCACCAGTTCTTTGTAGATTTATGCTTAATAAGAATATGAGTGTGTGAAAATGTGTGTGTGCGTGTGTGTGTGTGTGTGTGTATACTAATATTGAACAAGCTGTTTCCCATCTATCTGTATATTATTTATCCCAAATACCATACAGTCTTGTGTAGCTTGAAAAATTGTTAAGACATTTTTCTTAACATGAAACCAATGGTAGCCTTAATAAACAAATAAATTCTATCATCCAGCATGCTAACGATTCTGCCAGCTCATTCCTTAACCCTTTTGTTAGCGTATTTATTTTGAGATGTTCTGTGTTTCTTTCAATTAATTTTAAATATAACAAAGAATTTAGTGCAATAACTTACAGTTCTATATTTAAGAGATGAGGAATTATGTACATTATTTACATTTGTCGGAAATTTGTCTTCATCTTGTTTGTTGTTAACACAACATTTCAGCTGATATACCCTCAGCCTTCATCAGGTGTCATGGGGAAATTACAAACCTGGGTTCTCATTCTTAAGGTATTTTTCGATGTAATTGTTAATATTATTTAGGTCACTGCCTGGAATCAAACTCGGGATCTTGGGATTATTAAGCCCGTGCTCTTAACCACTATGCCATAACGATAATAATATCGAAAAATACCTTAGGAATGAGAACCCAGGTTCAAAATTTCCCCCCAGACACCTGATGAAGGCTGGAGGGTATATCAGCTGAAACGTTGTGTTAACAACAAACAAGATGAGGACAAATATCCGTCAAATGTAAATAATGTACAATAACTTGGTTATCATTCAGCTAGTGTTTGGAACATAAATTGTGACTAAGGTTTGGTGGAAGATTTTAATTCAAAACTTATGAAAACAAAGCATTTGTACTAAAGGGCCAGAGGAGGTTTCAGCCGGGTGGGTATTGAAAGGGTTGTTAATAATAATAATAATAATAATAATAATAATCCTTTCTACTATAGACACAAGAACTGAAATTTTAGGGATGGGTGTTAGGCAATTGCATGACCCCCAGCTTTCAACTGGTACTTATTTCATTGACCCCCAAAAGGACGAAAGGCAAGCTGCCACCTTAATAATAATAAAAATGCACAATGACAACAACTGTAATTAGCTACTGTCATCATTAGATGTCACGACAACAACAACAACTGCAACAACAACAACATGGAAAATCTACACAACTTCAAATGCAAGAATAGTAAAAAGTACAAGAAGAAAACGGAATTTTATGACCAGCATCATCGTTTCCAGAGAGAACCCCTGACCATCCAGTAGAGTACAGAGTACACTGGAATTCCTTCTTTCCTGCACCCACTCCCCTCCACCCCCTCTCGAACTTACAAAGACATACTAAGATGTTAAAGGGGAGAGAGGCAGGCAGCAGAGATGGGAAGAGAGGGAGAGGAAGAGATGGGATAGAGGAGAGACAGAGTGTGAGAGGGGGAAGAAAGGGAGAGACAGACAGACAGACAGACAGACAGACAGACAGAGCAGTAGGTTTGGATAATAAATAGAGTCTGTAAGAAAATGTTCTGAAGTTCTGAACTCCCTTCCCCCTCCCCTTGACAACAACCCCCTCCTCTAACACCATCAGCATCACAATTGCAACATCAGTCCAACCTCTTTAATCATCTGCTTCCTCTCCTGCTGGTTTCATAGAATATATTACTGACAAGTGATAACAGATTTCTAACATGAACACAAGATCTCTAATGCTTTGATTAAATCAACCTTATTATGTGATTGGCTCTTATTTCATGTGAAGGTGCATGGCTCAGTGGTAAGAGCGTCAGGCTCACAGTCATAAGGTAGTGAGTTCAATTCCAAGACCGGGCTGTGTGTTGTGTTTTTGAGCAAGACACTGAGTTGTGACATCGCTGATGCCAAGCTGTATCAACCACCCTAATGCATACCCTACTTTCTCTCTCTCTCTCTCTCTCACATATATATATATATATAATATGCCTGAAACAAGACAGGATGGTCATGATTGGACTGCTTCTGTAATATTACAGCTACCTCAATATTATTTTGAAACTTGAACCAATGTGGGAACGTTTACTTAGTCTTTCAACCTACTAAAAATAGCAGCCAAACCTTGTTCAAATTACAACCTGCTGTATTATAGAAAAACAAAAACCAAAAAAACACGTTGGATTTGTAGTGTCGTGGTTAGAAGACTTTTGGATGGGAGCTGGTCAGGGCCTAAATAAATAATAGAATAGTTAATAACATTTATTTCAAGCAAGACATGCATTTCCAAACAGAATTTAAAAAAAAAAAAAAAAATTTCTGTGTGGTAAGTATTTTTGCTTACGAACCACATGGTTCCGGGTTCAGTCCCACTGCATGGCACCTTGGGCAAGTGCCTTCTACTATAGCCTTGGGCTGACCAGAGCCGTGTGAGCGGATTTGGTAAACGGAAACTGAAAGAAGCCCGTCGTATATATGTATATATATATGCATGTATGTGTATGTGTTTGTGTCTGTCCCCCCAACATCGCTTGACAACCGATGTTGGTGTGTTTACGTCCCTGTAACTTAGCGGTTCGGCAAAAGAGACCGATAGAACAAGTACTAGGCTTACAAAGAATATGTCCAGGGGTCGAT
>NC_068993.1:61385681-61386862 GCF_001194135.2 Octopus bimaculoides | reverse complement strand
CCGATAGAACAAGTACTAGGCTTACAAAGAATATGTCCAGGGGTCGATTTGCTCGACTAAAGACGGTGCTCCAGCATGGCCACAGTCAAATGACTGAAACAAGTAAAAGAGTAAAAGAGAGAGAGAGAGCAAAACAACCTGTTTGTCTTTTTTTGCTTCTGCCCCCACCCCCTTTTAGAAAGAAGGCAGGAACATTGGCAGAGAGGAGGGGTTGACTTATATGGATATCACACACACACACACACACACACACATGGTGTAATGAAGCTAAGCCAAAGCTGAGTTCCCACTCAAGTGTTGGAATGAATGAAAACGAGCCGCTCCTATGTTGAGACTTCCTGAAATAGCATAATCCACATTTTATATATAAATATAATAATACATACACTCACACATATACATGCACATACATATATACATACACATGTGCAACACATATATACCTTCATACAAATTACACACACACACCATCATTATCATCATCATAATAATCTCCACTCTTCCATGCTTGCACAGAGTTTGTTTGAACCAGATTTTCTACCCCCAGGTGGCCCTTCCCGTCTCCAACCCTCAACTGTTTCCAAGATAATATAATATTTCCCCCCATTTTTCACAGAATGTAGGAAATGGATGACACTGCACATATGACAGTGACACTCATTTACGACTATCACTGGATATAAAGACAAAGCAACACACACACGCACCATAACTATGATACACAAACACGTGTACGCACATACATCTATGCACACAGACATATAGTTAGATGGATTTTATAAATATATGTATGTATGAATGTATATATATATGTATCTTTTCTTTTTTACTCATTGCAGTCATTAGACTGTGGCCATGCTGGGGCACCACCTTGAAGAATTTCTAATCAAATGTATCGACCCCCCAGTACTTACTTTTTATAAACCCGGCACTTATTCTATCAGGCTCTTTTGCCGAATCGCTAAGTTACGGGGACATAAACATACCAGCACCGGTTGTCAAGCAGTGGTAGAGGAATGAACAGACACAGCTATATATATATATATATATATATATTTCATTTTATTTTTCATTTTATCTAGTTTCAGCTCATGAGCTGTGGATATGCTGGGGCTTGTCGTGTGTGTGTGTGTGTGTGTGTGTGTGTATATATATATATATATATATATATATATATATAC
>NC_068993.1:61377377-61385566 GCF_001194135.2 Octopus bimaculoides | reverse complement strand
AACTCGGAACCATGTGGCTGGAAAGCAAGCTTCTTACCACACAGCCATGTATGTACATATGTATGTATGTGTGTATGTATGTATGTATGTGTGTGTGACTACACATACTGATGGACAGTGATTTGGTGAAGAGGTGAGTATGCAATGAGGGAAGAGAGAGATCCAAGAAAAATAATAAAGAAACAACTAAATAAAAAAAAACAGAAAGCAAACAAAAATGTGAGAAAGAAAGAAAGAAAAAATAAAAACAGTAAGAGAGAAAGAGTGAGAGATAGAAGGAATAAGAGACAGCATGGGGGAGGGCTGTGAAAGAAAGGTAATATAAAAAGGAGATGGTGAGAATGAAAGAGATGGGAAGAATAAGAGATGGTAAGAATGAAAGAAAAGAGAGATACTAAGAGAGAGAGAAAGAAATAGAAAGAATTAGAGATGGGAAGATGGGGAGAGGGTTGTAAATATAGGAAGAAAGAGAGAGAGAGAGTAAGAATGAAAAACAGAGAGTAAAAGAAATAATAATAGAGAAAGAAAATACTAAGAAAGAGAGAGAGAGATAGAAAAAGAATAAGAGATAAAGTGCGAGAGAAAGACAGAGAAAGAGAGAGACAGGGAGAGAGACAGAGAGAGAGAAAGAGAGAGTTAGAAAGAGCACTCTATATTTAGTAAGCATTACTACCATGTGACTGGGTTGGTAAATATAGCCTACCTGAGAGGAAAGAGGTTTGGTGTAACACACACACACACACACACACACACACACACACACACACACACACACACACACACACACACACACACACACACACACACAAGGTAAACATTGCAGAGTGATTATTTAACAACAATCATCATCATCAACAATCCACTCTGCAGTGTGATTATGTGAAGGAAACTCCATGTCATCACTTGATCAGATTGCAGCTTCAACACCCACACGCGTGTATATTTATACGCTTATATGTATATAAATATATGCAACAGTTACACATAGCTATTACATGTGTATATATATGTAAATATATAACTACATCCATCCATACATACATACGTACATACAAGCATCCATACATACACGCATACATATGTATAAATAAACACAATGATCTAACATGTGTATATAGTTACACAGACACATAAACAGACATATGCAAATGTTTGTATATATATATATATATGAATAAATGCATAAATACATAAACACAATCATCCATAGACATTATATATATATTATATATACACCCACCCATGTATAAGGATGTGTGTGCTTGTAAATATAAACCAAAACTTATTTTGTTATAATGTTATACCTATCTTTTACATACAGTATATATATATATATATATATATATATATATATATATATATATATATATATATATGTATGTATAAAGATAGTTATTTACAACAGAGTTGCTTATACACAAACATAGAAATAGCTGTAGACAGACACATAGTCATACACACATACACACCCATGCATATGTATGTATGTATGTACACGAGTTAATATAAATCAAGTAAATACAAGATTAATAACAGACTAATTAAACAGGTAAATATAGAGGCAGTTTGTGGTGAGATTAACACACCTAGACAGACAGCACAAGAAGTATTAGGTATGTGTGTGTGTTTGTTTACATATGTGTATATATGCCTGTAGTGTGTGTGTGTGTGTGTGTGTGCAAATGTCCATGTCTATATGAGCATTTGAAGGTGTGAATGTGTACATAGATGTATGCATGTGTCAGTATGTCTGAAGATGTTACAGTAGCTGTTTAGCTGCAGGTCATCACAGAATAAGCAGGTACAGATCAAAGGCTCTCCAACCATGAACATCCCATCTTATTTTTAGATATAATACACCCAGAACCATATTATCCAAGGTGTCCTTCCTGTCTTAAAACACAAATTCAAGGGAAATTTGACTCGTTTCAGTGAATCAAATCATAACATAGAGGTTCCTTTATTGGCTGATATATATCTGTCAGTCTGTCTGTCTATATATCATCATCAATCGCTTAACGTCCATTTTCCATGCTGGCATGGGTTAGATGGTTCAACAGGGGTCTGGGAAGCCAGGAGGCTGCACCAGGCTTCAATCTGATCTGGGAGTGTTTCTACAGCCGGATGTCCTTCCGAATGCCAACCACTCCGTGAGTGTAGCGAGTGCTTTTTACATGCCACCAGCACAGGGGCCAGAGGGGGCTGGCATCGACCACAATCGGTTGGTACTTCTTACGTGCCACTGGCACAGAAGCCAGTCAAGGTGGTACTAGCATCAGCCACATTAAGATGGTGCTTTTTACATGCCACTGGCACGGGAATCACAACTACAATTTCCATTTGATTGTGATTTGATTTGATTTTGATTTACTTGACTCAATAAGTCTCAAGTAAGGCATGTCGCCCTACGATCCAAGGTACTTTTGAGTGGGCTGGTTATGCGCCACTGGTGTAGGTTACAGCTGTGAACTCACTTTATTTGCCGGGTCTTCTTAGTCACAGCATACCTCCAGAAGTCTTGGTCTTTTGTCTCATTCATTTGACTAATAATTCTCCAAGATGGTGCCCCAGCATGGCCACAGTCATGTGACTGAAACAAGCAAAAGACAACGACTCCAATTCAGTTACCACCGTCCATATTAAATACAGCATATTTGATTCATTTGGAGGAATTGTGTCAATGCAAAAAATCAATAAGTATAATTAAGTTATGGCCATTCATCAATACCAACATCACATTGAAAAGACAATGATGTCACAGCTTCACAGAAGCTGTCGATTCATAGTTGTCTTTTACCATTTCCACAACACTTCAGTGTTTATGGCTGTCCTCTCCCAAAGAGGACACACCCTTTCCTTTCTCAGTCTTTTCTTTCTCTACTACAAAACACTCTGCAACTATAACGTTAAAAGCAAGCAATTTATAACGGTGTCAATATTGTTTATTGTTGTATTTTGGAATACTATTCTACTCTTGTTTGTTTCAGTCGTTTGACTGCGGCCATACTGGAGCACCGCCTTTAATTGAGCAAATTGATCCCAGGACTCATACTTTGTAAGCCTAGTACTTATTCTATTGGTCTCTTTTGCCGAACCGCTAAGTTACAGGGACGTAAACACACCAGCATTGGTTGTCCAGTGATGGTTGGGGGACAAATAGACACACAAACATATACACACAGATATATACACACAGATATATACACACAGATATATATAGATATAGATATATATATATATATACACACACACGACGGGCTTCTTGTCAGTTTCTGTCTACCAAATCCACTCACAAAGCTTTGGTTGGCGCTGGGCTACAGTAGAAGACACTTGCCCAAGGTGCCATGCAGCAGGACTGAACATGGAACCATGTGGTTAGGAAGCAAGCTTCTTACCACACAGCCACTCCTGTGCCGGGTCATTAAAAAATTTTCTCTTGTCAAATAAACACACACCATATATATATTCTTCACTTGTTTATTATTGTTCTTATTGTATCTTATGTCTTAATAGTTTGGCAAAAGAGACTGATAGAATAAGTACTAGGCTTAAAAAAAAATACTGGGCCAATTTGTTCAACTCAACCCATGAAGGCAGTGCCCCAGTATGGTCACAGTCCAATGACAGAAACAAAGAAAGGAGAACAAAAATTACAGCTGTCTTCAAAAACATAAGGACTCAGCCGTAGGTATGTGGGGAAGTAAAAAGACAGGATGGTCAAGGCTAGCATGCCTTCGATCTTAGGTCTGCTAGGATATGGCTCTGACCTAGGGCTAAACTAACTGTTTGTCCAAAGTGCTGTGAAAGTCTTCTACTTTATTTCCCCTCCCCCTCCCTCACCCCAGTTCATTCTATCATCTCAGTAGCAGAACTTCACTTTTACTTCCAACCAAACCAGTCTGTTTGTCTGTCAGCCCTGCCTTCAGTTTCTATGGCTGGCTGTTCATGCTGCTAGCCAACCCTAGTGCAACTGGTGCAGCTAATGTTCTATTTTCATATAAACACTATATACATACATATATATATACATATATATATATATATATACATATATATATATATATATCTATATATATATCTATATATATATATATAGTCTTCAACATCATATCTATACATATATACATAAGTGCACACATACATATAAACATTATGTATTTATTACATACATACATACTTACCACCAACAGACAGAAACAAGTACACACACACACACACACACATGTATGTATATATCAAACTTAAACGCGTATGTGGATACACACACACACACATACACACACACACACGCATACACACAGTGAGTGTGAGAGAATAGAGAAGATTAATTATATACAACAACATACACACTTCATGTTCTGTGTTCAATATATTTGCAGATTGATTTGCATTTTGATAATCCTGTCTTTTCTTTCTTTTATTTAATGGTCAGATGAGAAGAAGGCAGCATCCAAGACATTTGCAGCTCTTTTCTTTCCTCAGACTATCAGACTGATGCTGTTAATATTCACCTTGAACGTCTGTAGTCTGGTGTGTGTGTAAGGGGAAAGTAGGGAGTAGGGTGGAAATGACAGACAGGTACCATTCTGAGGTGATAGGATTGGATGCTGAGTTTGATGTAGTGTCTAGGCCAGACATGGGCAATCTTTTTCAAGAAGTGAGGTGCATAAGACATGGCTCATGATCAGGTAATCCATGCTGCTATAAACATTCAAGGTTAATTTTTTTTGTTAGGCATGCCATTCAGAAAGTCCCACAGGTCACAATTCGCCTGTGACTGGTCTTGGCAATGAGCCACGGTGAACATGACAAAAGAAAGATGGTTCAAAAGAGAAGTGGTTGTAGTAACAGCAAAAGACAAAGAGAGAGAGGATATGGCACCTCTTTTGGGGAGAAGAAAGCCACAAAGCCTAAAGTGTATAGTAAATAGTCACAAGTTTTCGCAAGAAAGCAAGAAATTCATGGTTTGGATCAATTCTCATCAGTCAGCTCGTTCTTATTTTGACCCTCAAATATTTGTTTACAAATGAATAGCATTTAACCCTTTCTTTACCATAATTCTGTTGGAATAAACTACCTTTGTTTTAATTAGGTTTTTTTTAAATAAATGATGAAGAATACAGAGAAATAACTGTCTGATTCATGTAAGCAGGGAAAAGTAGACATTGAAATGATGATGATGAGGAGGAGGAGAATGATGATGATGAGGAGGAGAATGATGATGAGGAGGAGGAGGGCAAAGTTTGCCATTTTTTTGTCTGTTATTGTGTGATAGATGACAACGGGTGGCAACCAGTTGCAAGAAATTTGCAAGACCCATTCAACTCATGCCTGTATAGAAAAGCAGATACAAAACAATAATGAAGCTGATTGATGCAAGAATGTCTGTGTGGTTATTATTATTATTATTATTATTACTGTTGTTTTGTTATTATTATTACAAAATAATCATCATCATGAACCATTTAGGCAGAGAATGATCATAGAGTGTACCCCTAATCAAAGTCCAACCCCTTGTGTGCCTATTCCCCCAAGGAACATTTCTCTCCACATCTGCTGGGTTTTTGTTATGCCAGATGTTCAGTATCATTAACGGTTATTTTTAGCTGCTCCAGATCTTTAGGGACAATACACACACACACACACACACACACACACACACACACACATTATGATTAGCAGATCATTTCTATTCTATGTCATCAGGAGAAGCAAGCACAATCAACAGAGCACCCTTACAAATCCTCCCCCACCCTTCCATCTTTTACTACCCAACCCTTTCTGGCTCCCTTTTTATCTCTTCCTCTACACCATATTCTTTCCCATTTCAGTGGGTAAGCAATTTCAAGCATGTCCCCAGATGACATCTCATGGGACAGCAATGACTTGCTAATCACAAAAAGATAAACTCCTTGATTTAATTATGTAATTTTGCTTTGTATAAGGCATTGAGCACTTAATCAAAAATGGCTTCCTTTGTATTTTAACTCAGTACACACACACACGTTTTTATATTCAGTTGTAATAAAAACAATCTTACATTATTCTGTTGCGTCTGGGGAGAGTCATTCTCTTTTGGTGCCTTACAATTTAACGCACTCACAGGTAAAATTTCCACTTTTTTCTATTGATTCTGCTTCAGTCATTCAATTCTTATTTGTACAAAGTTAGACATTTAAACATTGTAGAAGTCATATTTCTTAATTTTTCTTCTACTTTTCCCTGTGAATGGTGTGTGTGTGTGCGCGCGCGCGCGCGCGTGCGTGTGCGTGTGCGTGTTGTTTGCTAAACCAGTATCCCCCTATCATTCACTCACACAAAGATACATACACATGCATATAAAAAAAAAAACATACACATAAAAACATATACACGCATCAAACCACATACACATAAAACAGAGATATATACACAATCAGAAGTATTCATACACACACACACACATAAATGTATTTATTTTTATATACCAAGATAGACAAATATAACAAACAGGCATATATACTGATATACATATAATATATATGTAGACAGCCGTACAAATCGACACACATACAAACAGGTAGGAAGACATATAAACTGACAAACAGCTGTACATACAGACAAACATATACATACATAGACATACTGACATGGAGACATATATACAGCCAGACACCTTGAAACAGGCACCAGTCACAGACAGAGACAATTGGTGGCAGAGAAAGATAGAAATTAGACTGAAAAGTAAGACAGTTGCAAAGACACACAACTGTGTGTGCACCAACATTTGCTTCTACCTATCTAGTCTTCAATACAGCTATCAACTAACCGAATGTCTGTCTGTCGCTCTGCTTCTCTCTCTCGCTCTCTTTTCATCTCTGAACAGAGAAGATATTTATACTCTTTGACTTAGCCATCTCCTAATTCTCTAACACACAAACACACATTTTCTACCTTCAGTTTCACACATGGCTAGCAGAGAAAATCAACATGAAACATTTGGCAGGGCATGCGCACGCACGCACGCTTACACATGAAAAAATGGCAAATGTATGAGGATTGGCAGAATCGGCAGAGAGTCAAACAAATTGCCTGGCAGTATCTAATTAACGCTCTTTACATTCTAAGTTCAAATTCCAGTGCGTTCAACTTTGCACTCCATCTTTCCAATATCAATGGAACAGAGTACCTCTCTAATACCAAGGTCAATTTTATCGCATATCCAGACACTCACACACACACGTGCAAACACTTACTGAATTACCCTCCTATAACGCTGAACCAATCTGGTGGTTTCTTCTGCACAGTCTACCAGGTCAAGCCTTCATATACATAGGTAGACAAGCCCAAGTTCACTGAAGGTTTGAAACCCATCGGCTATCCTCATCATGGTTTGGCCAAACTGTGGAAGCCATTGCTCAGGGTATGGCCGCTGTTGCATGCTGGCAGCTTTGAGGAGCCACAAGTGAGAGCTGGGTGTCAGGTGAGGACCAAAGCAGACAAGCTGCACCAAAGAGCACCACATGTTCCCCTGTCAGAGAAACTACTCCACCAAGTCACCCGATGCACACACACCTATATTATCAGTCAGTTGCCCATAAGTAAGAAGACAAAAAGCACACTCTGAAAGAGAATTTGAGTTATTATACATTCATACAGTTGAACAGTATATTCCTGGTACCTAACCAGTAAGAAAGTCACCATTGGTTTCATGCTTCTGCTGCATTTAGCAGTACTGAGTCATCAGTATTGCCAGATGCAATAGTAGAAAAACTAAATTTGTCAACACGGAGAAAGCCTTTGACAGGGCCCCTCATCTGGTGGTCAATGTGGAAGCTAGGGGTAAATGAGTGGTTGGTGAAAAACATTGTAGACAAATTTGACACTTTCCTTCTAGGCATGGTTATATACATATATTGAAATACATGGGTGGAGAAAATAACTGGGTAACGGAAATTATATTTCTTAATACAACGGGTAGAAAGTAAATAAATCTTTATGGAAAATAAAGAATTGTACAGGTTGAAGCAAAATTTGTCACTTAGTGAACCAAATTGCCAGTGTCGAAGGAACTAGAAAAAAGCCGTAGAAAATGTAGAAACAGGGATATCCAAATCCATGGTGAAAGCTGCTGCACTGTTATTCAACCTATGAAAAATAGTAGCTATCTCCCAAAAATTCAGAGCCTTAAAAAAAAAAGTTTTTTTTAA
>NC_068993.1:61374672-61376897 GCF_001194135.2 Octopus bimaculoides | reverse complement strand
ATATATATACACACATACACACACACACACACTTTATATAAATGTGTGTGTGTGTGTGTGTGTGTGTGTGTTTATTTTTAGATTCTTTTCTTTATATGCTTCATAGTTTTGTTGTTCCTTTTTTTTTCCTTTTTATCTATTTGTTTTACTACGAAGCTTTCTCTCAAGACATCCACAACAACCGACAAACAGCTTCGCTTAGGTTCCTCTGATACTTTTCTGCACTTTCTCAGATATCCATGAGAACAAATGTACTTGATAAACACACACAGAGAACAAAGAAAACAGAACAGATCCCACCATGGGAGGCAAAATACATATTTATCACTTGCTGGGCAATCATGTGTGCATATGAGAGAGAGAGAGAGAGCGAGAAGAGAGTATGCATGAAAGAGAGTGTGTATGCATGGAGAAAGAGAGAGTGTGCGTGTGCGTGCGTGCGTGCGTGCGTGCGTGCGTGTCCCCTATTCTTTGTTTATCGGACTTTGGCCATGCTGGACCATTATCTTTAAAAGGCTTTGTCAATTATATCAATCACAGTACTTCATCTGCTACTCATTTTATCAATCTCTGTTTATCAAATGGCTAGATCAATGCATTCTGCCAGTTGCCTTATTTTAGCAAATTGCTTCCTTTTAGGGATATAAATACCGACTTACATTGGTACACACACTCTATATACAAATACAAATATATAACGTTTGACCCTCTGGCCGATAACTGATGAGGAGTTGGTTGACCTTCTGTGTTGTCAGGTCACCTGTGTATTTAGTATATGCTATATTAAATAGCAGTATGAGAGGGATGAAAGGAAAAAGAAATAAGAGGGGGTAAGTGGTAGTACAGGAAAGGTGGAAAGCAACAGTGGATAGATCATAAAATAGGGAGAATGATGTGCATGGTGCGGTAGAGAGAGAAATGTACAGTGACAGGGATGGATGTCAGAGGTATGTAAGGATGGCTATAGTGAGTAGGATAAAGCCGTTGAGGGTGGGGTAGAGAGAGAGAGAGAGAGATGTACAGTGACAGAGATGGATGTCAGAGATATGTAGGGATGGCTATAGTGAGTAGGAGGATAAAGCCGTTGAGGGTGGGGTAGAGAGAGAGAGAGAGAGAGAGATGTACAATGACAGAGATGGATGTCAGAGGTATGTAGGGATGGCTATAGTGAGTAGGAGGATAAAGCCGTTGACAACAGATATGAGAGATTGATGAGAATGATAGCAGAGATAGGAAGGTATCAAAGATGAAGTATGGCAGTTCTAAGACGTAGGTCAGAGAAGAGAGAGAAACTGGAGGCACAGAAAGGGGTGATCAATGGAAAATAAAGTGGGGAGGGATAATATTGAGAACGAGGGATGAATTTTAGAAAGTGGTTCCTGGGAAAAAGGGAGGTATGTGGTAACACAAAAGGGGATGGAATATGTATATATAATTTGCTTATGATTACATTAGCTGAATACTGCCAAAGTTAGAAGAGTGGAGGGAGGGGGTCCATCACTTGCACCGAGTACACCATATGGAATTCCTTCCTACATCTTTCCTACATATTGAGCAGGGCCATTTTTGTGTAGGGAGTAGAGTCTTGTCTGCTTTCCTGCTTAGTAGAACTTAGGTCTATACTAAATTAACTTTCAAGCCCTTTGATTTCAGGTTTTGCTTCCACACCTGGAATTTCTTTTCTACTTCCATACTACAGATTCTACTTTAAGAAAGAAAAAAAGTCATCAACATATAGTAGTTCCCAAGGGCAACTGGTATTAAATCTCTCTGTTGTGGCCTCGAGGAATATGATGAATAAAAGTAGACTGATAACTGAGCCCTGAACTTCTACATATACATGAGTGTGTGTGTGTGTGTGTGTGTGTGTGTGTGTGTGTGTGTGTGTGTGTGTGTGTGTGTGTGTGTGTGTGTGTGTGTGTGTGCATATACACACACACAAGGCTTAGTGGTTACGGTGTTGCATTCATAATTGCAAGATTGTCGGTTCAATTCCCAGACCGGGCGTTGCATTGTGTTCTTCACCAAAGCACTTCATTTCACATTGCTCTGCGATCATTTCATCATTTGACAGGTGGCACACTGTGCACAAGTGATGCTGATTTGATGGAGGAGGTGAGCTTATGTGCAACACAAACATTTGATCACTATAAACAAATCAACTGCATGGTTGTTCAGCAAGAAATTGTCGAATCCTCATACATCGTCAAACAACGAGAGAGTCC
>NC_068993.1:61371108-61374418 GCF_001194135.2 Octopus bimaculoides | reverse complement strand
ACAAAAACTGTTACTCAGAGTTTCATGTTCGTGTATGTCGGACACGGGAACATGAAACTGAGTAACAGTTTTTGTAATATTTTTGCTACATTTTAATAAAGCATATTACTCTATCTCTGGTGTTTGAGCACTATTTTTTCCACCTTGTTTCGCATATATACACTTACCCTGGTATATATATATATATATATATATATCCACACACAGCTGCATGCATACAATAACTATTAGTGTATTTATTACCTAATGGCTTCTGTTTAAAATAAAACTGGTGGTTTTGTTAATAATTGTGGTGATCAGTAGAGGTGGTAGTATGGCTGTAGGTGTGGCAGTAGTAGTGGCAGTGATGTAGTAATGGATGTAGTCAGAGTTGTGGTGGTGATATGGTGATAGTTGTGGTGATCATGTTGGTATTTTGTAGAATACATCACCACCTGAAGGTATGTGGCTTAGTGGTTAGTGTACTTGACTCAGGATTGTAAAGCCAGGAGTTCAATTGCCAGCAGTGTGTTGTGTTCTTGAACAAGACACTTTATTTCACATTGCTCCATCGAGTATACTTTAGATGAACAAAGTGAGTTGTACACCTGTAATTCAAAAGGGCCAACCTGCTTCGTCGCATTCTGTGTCACTCAATCTCTCTGAGAACAGCATTAAGGGTATGCACGTCTGTGAAGTACTCAGCCACTTACACATCAATTTCACAAGCAGGCTGCTCAGATCAACTGGAGCCCTTGTTCTCACAACTGGCGGAGCGCCAGCATGTCACTACATTTCACTATTACATGAGAACCAATCACCATTACACTACTACAACATCAACATTACCATCGTCAATACGTCTACCACCACCAATGTTACACTGTCACCAACAGCAACATAACACAACACCAGTTACACTACTACCACTACTGCCATCAGACTAACATTACTACCACCACCATTCCACCAACACCATTATTATGCTGACAACTCCACCACCACTACTGAAACTACAACAGCAACACAATACTTCCATCATCAGACCAACACTACCACCACCACCACCACAATTTCACCAGCAATAATACCAATACCACCATCATTGTGCTGTTAGCATCATCACCATCATCGCCATCAGCAACGTCATTACTGCCACCACCACTACTTCAAGCAACAATAACAACAATATCACTCACATACAGACTGTTAAATTAACGAGAACATCATCATCATCATTGCTGCCGCCACTATGGCGAGCACTATGCCAACAGAATCGTCACTACCACCACAAACAACAATTTAGCAATATCACTCACCTAAGCTACCATTACAACATAAACACATTCACAACTACAACCACCACCGCCACTGCCACCACCGCCACCACCATCATCATCATCATGACTAACAAGGAACAAGTACAGAGGTAACATCACCGCCGCCACCGCCTTACAGTGTTATTCCTCTAACACCAACAAACAAACAAAACTCACAGCAAGATTTCAAGGTTGTGTGGTGGAGAGATGGAGGTGGGGGGGGGTCTGACAAAGAGATTTAGGTTCAGGGGTTTAATGAGGTGGTGGTGGTGGTGAGGGAACGGTGCGTGGGATGAGAGAGAGAGCTGTTTGGTGTCTGTGTGTCTCTCTACTACCTATTTTGGATATTAGTACTGGTCCACACCTAGTCTTTTTAACTGAATTGGTTCATGGTCATAGTTTCATGTGTGTGTGTGTGCATAGACACATGCACACTTACTCTCTCACTCAAACATACATAAACATCAAATTTAAGAATATATATATATATATGTATGTATATATGTATGTATGTGTATACGCATACACATGCTCAAGAGCTACATCTGTGATCAGTTAAGAGGTTCTCTAACATTTGAAGAAAATATTACAAGATAAAGTAAATAAATAAAAGATAAATATTCATGTAACCATTTTAGAAACATAACAGAGAAATCATTACTTAAGGTAAATATATATATATATATATATATGTGTATATATATATATATATTATATTATATATATATTATATCATTCATATATATATATATATATATATAATCATTTAGTATATACAGTATTTAAGATAGGAGCTACTAGTTTCTTGCCATGGAGACACTGTGATTAGGTAGATTTATATAACCTGCCTTGTGTCTCCAAGGTACTTACACTCGTGTCTCCAAGCAATCCTCTAGCTCAGAGCGCATGGTTGGATCTGTTTATATGATGTGCCTTGTGAGTCTGAAGATTGCTTGGAGACACAAGGCATGTTATATAAATCTGCCAAGAAGCTATTAGTAGGGTTAATTCTAAATACTGTGTACGTTAAATGATATTTATCTCTCACTGGTTGAAGTACTCTTATTGGTGATCCTACCTTAACAGAACAGTTAACTATATATATATGTAGCGGTGAGCTGGCAGAAACATTAGCAGGCCAGGTGAAATGCTTACCGGTATTTCATCTGCCATTACGTTCTGAGTTCAAATTCCGCCGAGGTCGACTTTGCCTTTCATCCTTTCAAGGGGATGATTAAATAAGTACCCGTTACATACTAGGGTCAATGTGATCGACTTATCCCTACCATATCAGATTGGAGCCTGGTGCAGCCATCTGGTTCGCTAGTCCTCAGTCAAATTGTCCAACCCATGCTAGCATGGAAGGCGGACGTTAAACGACGATGATGATTTACATGGTGTTTTAACTAAAAACCTGTACCTTCATGGAAATGTGTGTATGTGCATGCATGCATGCATGTGTGTGTGTGTGTGCGCATATGCATATGAGTATGTATGCATGTGTATGAATGTTTGTACGTATGTATCTGTGTGCATGTGTGTGTGTGTGTGTACACGCATGTACGTATGTGTGTATGTGTATGCATATATGTATGTGCGCGTATTTATGTATGTATGTGTATGTATGTGTGTGTACGTGTGTGTGTGTGTGTATATTTGTGTAGGTGTATGTGTGTACGTGTGTGTGTATGTTTGAGTAGGTGTGTGTGTGTGTGTGTGTATGTGCTTGTGTGTAAACATGTACACAAGCACCATTTAAGAGAAAATATAACTAAATGGAAGAAAAACTACAGAATAAGAGACAAAAATACAAAAATAAGCTTATGTATGTCAGTGTGTGGGGGGGAGAATGGGAGAGAGAGAGAGAGAGAGAGAAAGAGAGAGAGAGAAAGAGAAAGAGAGAAAGAGAGAGAGAGAGAGAGAAGGTGGGGTGGAGATGGCATCTCTATCCCTCCAGTGAAAATATATGGCAAAGGAATAGAGTTTTCTAAATATAGAGTAGGGTGAGAAGA
>NC_068993.1:61364742-61370583 GCF_001194135.2 Octopus bimaculoides | reverse complement strand
AGAGGAGGGTTAGTTAAATAAGATGAGGAAGTGTTAGTGTAATACAGAGGTGGGGGTGGGAGTGGGGAGGGTGGATGCAGTGTTAGAAGCTGCAAAGTGGGTTTAGGGGGTAGAGTTTGTAAAGAGGGACCCCCCTTCGACCTTGCTTTGGGTCGGTCACCACAAACAACAACAACAGCCATACTATGCCACAGGCAATAGGGTGTGGGGAGAGGGGGAGGGGGGAATTATGGGTGCAGAGGTGAAGTCGGATTACCTGAGAGGCTTATGTGAAAGGTGTATGGGGTTTCTGTACCAGGGGTACAAGGGAATCGGTGGGGTGGGGTGGGTTATATAAGAATATGAGGAAGGGGGAGGAGAGGGTGAAATTGTTGTGTGAGGGTTTATGATCCAGTGTCACAAGCATCCCCTTTCTATTTCTATTCCCTTTATCCCTTACGTGTGTGTGTGTGTGTGTGTGTGCTTATACGTGTTTTTATATATGTTTATGTATGTATTTATTTATGTGTGTGTGTATTTATGTGTGTGTGTGTACTTATATATGTGTGTATGTGTGTATTTATATATATGTGTGTGTGTATTTATATATGTGAGTATATATGTGTGTGTGTATTTATGTGTGTGTGTATTTATATATGTGTGTGTATTTATATATGTGTGTATTTATGTGTGTATGTATGTATGTGTGTGTATGTATTTATATGTGTATTATATGTGTGTATATATGTGTGTATTTATATATATGTATATTTATAAAACGTAAAGGAATAGGGATTTTGAATCCAAGCAGGTCCCTTATTAGCACTCTGATATAACCGACATCTGGCTAACCACATCGAACGATAGGGAACTTGTGTCGTATAGCCAGCTGGAGACAACACATTAGCAGCACCGTCTCTAGCTGAGCAGTTATTGTGTGCTGAGAAAAGGCAAAGCACCCAGAAACCGCAGTCCACAGAGATTGCTTTGTGCTGAGTGGGGATGCTGAACTCCACTGTTTGAAAATATAAGGACACAGATAGTGTGTCATACAGCCAGCTGGAGACGATGTTTCCTGGGACTAAATAACAGTAACATTCATCCTAACCAAGACTGCCACATTATGTTGGCAAACAAGGTTTTGGTCGGCCTGAGACTATAGTAGAAAACACTTGCCCAAGGTGCTACGCAGTGGGACTGAACCTGGAACCATGTGGTTGAGAAGCAAGCTGCTTACCACACAGCCACTCCTGCACCTATATAAAATAGGTCTTTATACATTTCCCAATAATATTTAATTATAAAAATACAGGATTTTTTTAACCCTCAAATGGCTATGAGGCTCGTGCCTGCTTTGCTAATTTTCCCCATATCAAGCACACATTCTGGGGTAATTTTCTCATGAGATCTTGGTCTGTTGTAGGCCAAACATTGAGCTTTACAAATATCATCACCCTGGATAACAGCAAAGGGGTTCATAGGCAAAAAAATGGTTGAGAGCCATTGGAATAAAGGAAACTATATTTTTGTTTTTAAATTACAAGGCCCCTAACTGCAAGTCAGTGACAGATTAGATGGAATTAGGGGCTTCAGTGTAGCACAAATGAAATCACAACACCCAGTTCTCAGCAACATGACTGTAATAATAAAATACACAAAAATAAAACATTGACGGGGGTGGCGGAGCTGCAAGAGTTAAAGTCATTAGGACACGTGCACCATGGCTAAAGGGTTGATGGGACATGACACGTCCATGACACTGGAACAATACTGCAACATCTATTTCTCACTGGCCCAGTCCACCTCGGGAGATAGAGAAGAAGAACATGTTGATTCCTTTAACAAACTTTGCTGTCAAATCAACTGTTGCAATGACGAATCAATGTTCTTCCTAAGCCAAAATAACTAAATGATCATTATCAGAAATGGCTCACAAGAAAATGTCTTAGTTAATTAACAGCCACAAGATAATGATCGTTCTCACTAACGGTGTAATTTAATAAATTAAAATTTTTGGCTTTCTACAAGTATGCTCGTGCCTGCTTTGCTAATTTTCACACACCAAAGCACACGTTCTAGGATAATTTTCTCATGAGATCTTGGTCTCTTGTAGATCAAACACAGAGCTTCACAAATAACATTATCACCCTGGGTCACGGCAAATGAAAATATGTTAGCTTTCAACCATCCTAAAAAGACGATGACGACAATGGTGACATTGATTTCATTCTGTAATGATCACAAGCATTTCAGCAGCGACCATCCCATCTTCTCTGCAGACGTTGCGTCTCCAGGAGTTCATTATCCAATGAAGTCCTCTGTTTTTTTGAGACACAATGGTGTCATTTGGGAAGATTTAGCTACTGTTTCTGGCAAGTCAAGAAACTAATTAGAGGTTCCTTATTTCTTCCTATATGTGTTTGTAACTGCAAAATCCATACATAGGCGCAGGAGTGGCTGTGCGGTAAGTAGCTTGCTTACCAACCATATGGTTCCGGGTTCAGTCCCACTGCGTGGCACCTTCGGCAAGTGCCTTCTACTATAACCTCGGGCCGACCAAAGCAACGTGGAATAAAGGGTCTTGTTCAAGAACACAACACACAGCCTGGTCTGGGAATCGAACTCACTACCTCATGACTGTGTGCCCAATGCTCTTACAACTGAGCCATGTGCCTTCACATTATAATAAAGTCTGTGTGTGTGTGTTACACTGATAAACAGATGTGTAGCCAGACATACTACATACAAACACTGGTTTTATTTAAGATGACATGTTTAAAGAAGAGTGTAAGTTAAAAGTGGCTGCTAATAGCTGGCTGAGTCATAGCCACTTGGTCACCAAGGTTACTGAGGGTCACTGGTGCCAGGGGGGGACAGAGGGACATCACAACAAAACAATAGAATGACTTTAATCTATGGAGAATGAGGAATGGGACTGCATGGTGATGATGATAGTGATGATGATGATGATGGAGACTATTGTTGTTTTATTCTTTTTTTGTTGTTGTTGTTGTTGTTGTTGTGAAGTAGCTCTTATTTCAAGAGTCGTTTGTAATTCACTTGAGTCAACTGCCAAGATCTTGGGGTGACACCCAGAGATTCACTGCACAACAAATCTATATGCTTACCACATACATACACACACACACACGGATTAATTCATATATGTATGCATGCACACACACACACGTATAAATACATATATGTATGCAGGTGCACACACACACACACACACACACACACACACACACGTGTGCATGCATAGGTGTCCAGGTTTGTCTTTGTCCCCACTACTGCTTGATAAACAGTGTTGGTTCGTTTACATCCCTGTAATCTAGCAGTTCAGCAAGAGCAATTGACAGAACAAGTACTGCAGTTGATTTTTTTTTTATTAAACCCTTCAAAGAGGTGCCCCAGCATGACCACAGTCTAATGAATTGAACAAGGAATAGAAATAAAGAGAAAAAGCAAAGATAATCGTTATTTACGTCTTCAAAAATATATCTCTACAAGAATTCTTGTAGAATTTAGAGGGAAGCAGGGTTCAAATCTTTGTAATTTCTAGCCAGAGTCAACTTGCCCTGCTTAAAATAGCAGCCAAATTACCCTTAAATCACATTCCCTTACCATCTTAGGTAGCAAAGTATGCATTGAACAAATGGTCTTTGATAGACACAAAGACATAAGGCAACAAGTTAACCGAATTATTGGCATTACAGACAACATGCTTAGCATTTCATCCATCTTTATGTTCCGAGTTCAAATTCTGCTGAGGTCGACTGTACCTGTCATCCTTTCTGGGTCAATGAAATAAGAACCAGTACCAACTGAACACTGGAATCGATGTAACCAACATTTCCCCTCCCACAAAAATTTCTGCCCTTCAACCTTAACAGAAAGGGCATACACAGACAAGATGGTTGCAAGTGGAACATCTTCGGTCATAGACCTACTGGACCAGGACCGACCTTAGGTTAAACAACAATAAATGTTTAGTCATATCTCTTTACCTGCTACTTGTGTCAAACTACCGACACCACTAATTTCTCTGGTTCGTACGGTGAACTGGTGCTATACTAATTAACCTATTACAAATACTCGTTATTCGATAGTCGCTTGGTTAGTTGAGATAGAGGAGCAAGTTCGTTGTTGTGGTCTTGTAGTTCCAAGTCAGCCTTCATTACCTGCATCCGTAATTAACACCTCGTTATAATATGTGAAGACATGTGGCTTAGTAGTTAGAGTATTCGGCTCATAATCATGAGGTCATGAGTTCAATTCCCAGTGATGCATTGTGTCCTTGAGCGAGACACTTTATTTGACAATGCTCCAGTCCACACGGCTGGCAAAAATGGGTAGTACCTGTATTTCAAAGGGCCCGTCTTGTCACATTCTGTATCACACTGAATCTTCCTGAGAACTATGTTAAGGGTACGCATGTCTATAGAATGCTCAGCCACTTGCACATTAATTTCACGAGGAGGCTGTTCCGTTGATCGGATCAACTGGAACCTTCGTCGTAACCAATGAAGTGCCAGTTTTTTTTTATAATATGGATAACAGAATCAAAAGAACATTCAATACATAAAGTGCAACATAAAACAAGAAAGAAGGAAACCCATTAACACCTGAGTAATTAGATTATTATAACACTACTAAAGCGACAAAATTTCATCAATAAATAACCCTTTCTACTAAAGGCACAAGGGCTGAAATTTGGGGGTGGGGGAGAGGGCAAGTCAATTACACCGACCCCTGTGCTCAACTGGTACTTATTTTCTCAATCCCGAAAGGATGAAAGGCAAAGCTGACCTCAGCAGAATTTGAACTCAGAACGTAAAGGTGGACAACATGCTGCTTAAGCATTTTGCTAGGCGTGAGAACAATTTGCCAGTTCACTGCCTTAATAATAATAACAATTTTAATGATAATGGTTTCAAAATTTAGCCCAAGACCCTAAATTCAGGGTAAGGGATAAGTCAATTTACACTGATCCCCAGTACTCAACTGGTACTTATGTCATCGACCCCTGAAAGGATGAAAGGCAAAACCAACTTCAGCAGAATTTGAACTCAGAATTTGAAGACAAGCAAAATGTTACTAAGTCTTTTAACTGGCATGCTCACTATATATATAAATTATTATTTATTAAAAATTGACATCTCTTACAGCTGTTTCAATTCTAGACCCTCAGAAAATTAATTAAAATGGAAAAAAAAATTATTTGAAAGCCAAATCTTGTCAGAGGTAG
The DNA here is from genome assembly GCF_001194135.2 of Octopus bimaculoides. Classification (NCBI taxonomy): domain Eukaryota; kingdom Metazoa; phylum Mollusca; class Cephalopoda; order Octopoda; family Octopodidae; genus Octopus; species Octopus bimaculoides. The sequence goes on along the minus strand of NC_068993.1, from coordinate 61,365,353 downwards.
TTCAAGATATACAGAATATATAACCAAGATGAAAGGGGTCAATATGCATTATATACTATTTGTATGAAAAATCCTAAATGTTAAATTTTACTCTTAATTTACCTGAAGAAAACGTTTGTTTTCTTTACATGTAACTGATTTTATTCATCATTAAAGAACATGTTTGAAACAGCTGTAGTGAACCTCAGCCCATCTGATATCATTTAAACTTCACCACACTCAGAACCTTCTCTGCGTTGGATCTTGAACCTACAATGGACTGTGGAATGTGAGCCAACATATACTCCTGTGTGACTTTATGTATACATTGTGTATTTGGTCCATACTTGTGAATGTATGGAAGTACAAATCCGTATTTACTTTAGTAAGTACGTGGATGACTTATTTAAATACCTCAATTGCACTGGATCCTGAAAATTTTATATAAATATATATGAGAGAGAGAGAGAGAGAGAGAGCGATGCATATAAACACAATGAGGCTTGATATACATGGACAAGATATGCTTAGTACATGAGCCACTCATTTGAGCACTACTACATGCTTTCTATACTGAGCATATTCAACTCACCTATTGTCTATGTGTATATATATTGTGAGTTATATATATA
>NC_068993.1:61358096-61364732 GCF_001194135.2 Octopus bimaculoides | reverse complement strand
TATATATATAGTTGATACTCACAATTATATCGACCCCAGTGCGTAACTGGCACTTAATTTATCAACCCTGAAAGGATGAAAGGCAAGTTAACCTCAGTGGAATTTGAACTCCGAGCATAGTGACAGGCAAAACGCTGCTAAGCATTTCGTGCAGCTTGCTAACGATTCTGCCAGCTTGCGCCTTTTAGACAACAATACTAATGATTGCTTACACAGTGACAAGGTCTCGGATGGTTTCAAGAGAGTGTAGAGTCAAAAATCAACTGCAGAACTTGACCAGTTGCTTATTTCATTAATCCCACAAGAATGAAAAGGACAAGTGACTTTGGCAGGATTTGAAATCAGAATACAAAGGAATCACAACAAAATACGTTTTTTTCACCCCAACATTTTAGCATTTCTACGAATCCTCTCTCACCGCTTTAATAATCATTTAAAATTTTGGTACAAGGCCAGATATTTTATGGGAGGGGGTAGGTCAATTACATTGGCCCCTCAATGTTCAACTTATTTATATCAACCCCAAAAGGATAAAAAGCCAAACTGACTTTGGTGCAACTGGAACTTAGAGTGTAAAGACATGAAATGCCGTCACGTATTTCGTTCAGTGTACTTACAACTCTGCCAGTTCACTGCCTCAACATCAACAATAATTTCAAGTTTTGGCACAAAGCCAGCAATCTGGGGGGAGGGAGATAAGACAATTACATCACTCCCCCAGTGCATAACTGGTACTTGTTTTATTAACCCTGAAAGGATGGAAAATAATGTTGACCATGGTGGAATTTGAACTCAGAACGTAAAGACGGACGAAATGCCGCCAAGCATTTTGTGCATTGTGTTAACGAATCTGTCAGTTCACAGCCTTAATAATTAACAACAATAACAACAACGATATATCACAATAAGCTGAAACAATATTCTAACAAACAAAATGTTACCAAATATTTTACAGTAGTAATCCTTAAGTACTTCAACACAAACACTTCCGCGAAAATACACACAGTCTAATACACACACACACACACACACACAATATAACAAAGAGGATTTGTTGACAATGGAAGTAAGCACTGAAGTTATTAGCTTCTACTACTACTACTACTACTACTACTACTACTACTACTACTACTACTACTTTGGAGCTTGAAATATACTGCTTTGACAAAAAATATTTTTTTAATTTAGGAAATGTCATGTTTAAAAATTCACAAACTGAGTTAGTAGGTTTGTTTTTTGATTTTTTTTACTGTTATTTTTAATGCGTAGAATCCAATAAAACAACATGAAAATTAGATAAAATTTCTTTTAAGTTATATGTACAAATGCATACACACAAATTTATGTGTTTATATGTGTGCAACAACAACAACAACATAACTATATAACATATACACACACAAACACAAAGACTGTAATAGATAGGAGACTAAACTCAGAAACTGGTGGTTATTAAAGTGCGGAAAATTAATCCCAAACAGCAACTTACCTTAACGTAGGCTTGGACCTTTTCCGAAGAGTCAAATACATTAGCATTTTGTTTCCAGACATCTGGCATGCTTATAGTGATATAAGAGCCATTGTCGCTGAGAGGTGAAGCAAACTCTGGCACCGATGTACCAGGTTTCATATTTCCCGGAATTGAGTCATCAGAATTTATACTAAATTTACGAACAACATCCTTGTCTTTGTTCGCCGTGTTGAACATGCGCCGGTCATGTTGAAGAACACTGGCTGAACTCATACTTCTTAAAATGGGTTTTCGCGTCATAGGAACACTCAAGAGGTTGTGTGGAGGACGTTCAAGGGTACTTGTTGGAGACTGATTGTGAGGCGTTGTGGGGGCAGATGATCCGATATAGATCAACTTGTCAGGTTTTAACAAGGAATCGTCGGGGTACTGTTCATTTTCGTCCCCTTCTTCTATTGTCGATTCCAAGCCTGGGCTTTGACATCTTTGGCTTTCTTGAGATATACGGCGCTCTGGGTTTGAGGATTTAGGGCTTGCATGTGGAAGAACTATTTCTGAATATGGGCTTAGTTCAAGTTCAGGGTTATTGGTTTCTTGGAATTGCTGTAAAGGCCCCCCATCTTCTGTTATGTCACGTGATAAGACAGGTGAACTGTGTGCATGTGATGAGTTTATTTCTTTGCTAATTTCGGACAAAACTTTGGTCTTGTCAGCGCTTGGGTCACTTATTGACTTTGGTTTCGTTAGTTTTCCATTTTTCTTTTCAAATCTTTCATTGTCTGAGACTTCCACAACAATATTTTCATCTGCATATTCAGAAAAGTGCACTTCATCATCAGTATTTATTTGACCATCCGTAGATTGGCAGCTGCCAGCAGCTAACAGTGTGAGATTATCTCGAGATTGGTCTGATGGTGCACTTTCTGAAGCTTCTTCAGATTTCAAAGTACCAAATCCATTACTATCAATTGAGCCTTCCTCTTTTGGTGAAGCTTTATGCTTTGAAGAATGTTTAATGAACCGGTGGGCTTTTCGTTGTGAGCCTGGAACATGGACAGACTCAGATCGTTGAGGTGGGTGACCCCCTGAATGTTCTTCGGAACGTTTGTCTTCATCAGGCTGCTGGAAACTGGCCAATTGCATTGGGTGGCTAGTTCCAAAAATGGCTTGTACTTTATTACGTGTTGCCAAAGTAGTTATACCAGTTCTTCGTTGTGGAGCAGTTTTGGCAAGTTTGAAGAATTCAGAGTCACGATTCAGAGGTTGGTAGATATAAGGGCCACTCGTTGTTGAACTGGTGTCTGATTCACTGGTGCCAGTCCCATCATCATCCAAAGATTTATCATCTGGAGAAGGCAAACAATCTGAAGAAACAGAAGAACTTTCCAGTTTACTTAGACATTGTTCTGACATCGAATCCTTTGCATCTTTATGAGAATAATATGGTACAGCCTCTCCCGATTCCATCTTTGATAAATCTTCAGGCATCTTTGGACTGCCGCTTTCATACAGACTGTCGTCTGGTGAGTCTAAAATTTGCTCACATTGACTGAAGTCTTCAATGTTAGGAATTTTCCTTAAAGTACCGTAGGGTGCGACTGTCGACAAATCGCTGGATGATGGAATGTTGCATGAAATATCGTTTGAACTAGGACCAGATTTTAATTTATCCGTTAACTCTGTAAGCTTTAGACTCCGGTTTTGTCTTCGAGAAAATCCTGATCTCTGTGAATCAGTCACAGGAGATGTGGGAGTTGACGTTGGTGCTTGGGAACTTTTCGACGGTTGAGATCGAGATAGTCGCTGACGACTATGTTTTCTTTGTTTCATGTCCTCCAGAACAGCCCGACTAATTTCACCTGCATTGCCAGGATCTGTTTTAGAGCGATTTTTGGATGGTCTAAAGCTTGAGGAAAAAGCAGGCAGTTTTGGTCTCACAACTTTAGGGGACAATGAACTGGACTTTAGTTTAGCCTGTTCATCAGTCTCTTGGTCAACACTAGACTCCATGTTTATATAAAAGTTGAGAGAGAAAGAAAAGAAAAAAACTATGTTGGAAGTCAATGTGACCGATTAAGATTGGCTCGTTAATATCTATATAACAGCCATTTATACCAAGAATTATTTGCTATATATATATTGAATCCTGCTTTGAGTACTGTTCCGGAAATTCATAAAAGATTGCGCTGGTCTTTGGGACCCAAGATGTCCAATTAGTATACACAGTTGCACAAATTCTACCCTGCTGTTGCTTTTGTTGCCCAAAGTTCCATGTACCATTTACGTAATTCTCCACACATTCATAGACAAGTAATTCAATGAAGATACTACTATGCATTCTTATAAAAGGAATAACTGACAAATTAATTAAAAATATATATACATATATATACAGATATCTATTTATATATATGTATATATATATATGTATGTATATATATATAATCAATTTGTCAGTTAGAAGGAAAAAAATTTGCCTTCTTGAGAATTTTTTTTTATTAATTTTTTTGTTTTTTACTTTTTTTTTTCTTTATATATGTATACGTAAATATATATATATTATTTTAAAAATATGATATACTAATATGCTTGACGAAATGATTTTTTTTTTTTATTTTAACGACCTAGAACCTGAAAAAGAAAAAGAAAACGTAAAATTAAAAACTAAAAATATTAAATTATTAAATTCATGTTCAAATCTTTAAACAAGAAAGAAAAAAAAGAAATGGAATGGATTTATTCTAGAAAATGATTGTCAGAAAGTGAAACACCAAAAAAAAAAAAAAAAAAAAAAAAAAAAAAAAAAAAAAAAAATCAATCACATAAAATTAGCAACGGATTATTAATGAAGACCAGTTAATATATAGTTCGTTAATATATAGATATAACTATATAATATATACACTAAGTTTCAAGCAGATCTCTGATATGGTGGCATTGAAAAGTTTTAATCAAATTAAATAAAAGTCTGATACTTATTTTATTAAATGTTATTTGTTGTAAATTGTATTAGTGTAGGAATTAATTATATGAGGTCTGATCAAAAAGTGTCAAGACTGTTACTATGGTAACAGAGCTAAAGCACACACAGTGAATCCGTTTGGCACAGGCTGACCTTGAACTCTGTCACGTATGCACACTAAGTCGTAACATTCTCGCTCACTTTTGTTGTTTATAGCAGTGCTTGGAAGTAAAATGTGTAGAGTGCGGTCATCTCAAAAAGAAGATCAGGTTTCAGCTGTGCTGGATCTCCTTGACCGTGTCTAGGAAGAAGAAAGGGCTTTTAAAAATGGTGTGGCCTTCGTGCCGGTGGCACGTAAAAGCACCCACTACACTCTCTGAGTGGTTGACGTTAGGAAGGGCATCCAGCTGTAGAAACTCTGCCAAATCAGATTGGAGCCTGGTGTAGCCATCTGGTTTCATCAGTCCTCAGTCAAATTGTCCAACCCATGCTAGCATGGAAAGCAGATGTTAAACAATGATGATGATGATGAATTGTGAGTCTGTGGCTATGACCCCCCAAAATCAAGGCAAAAGTCAAATTGTATTTGAAAGGAAAAAGATTTCAAAGCATCGAAGAAATCCAAGAGAACGTGACAAAGCAGCTATTCAACTATTCCAAAATAGGACTTCCAGGAATTCTTCCATCGATGGATACAACACTGGATAAGGTGTATGGCTTCGGAAGGGGACCACATCAGAAGGGGACTAAACACCAAACAGGTATGTGTTGCAGCTTTCTTTTTATAGCACCGGTGCCCGATACTTTTTAGTCAGTCCTTGTAAGGCCTTCATGTATGGTTTGCGTAAAATATAAGGGTTTGCACCTAATAAATATCTCCATACACTCTGAGGTAAATGAATTGGTACAGAGGTATGGAACAGAAACGGTGAGAGGTAACAAGAGGGGGGGAGTAAGTGGTAGAGTGAGAGAGAGAGAGAGAAAATGAAACTGAGAAGCAGAGTGAGAGAGAAAGAGAAACAGTAGCATAACAGGTGAAAGGATGGATGGGGGGGGAGTAGAAAGATAAAAGTAGAACGGGTGGGTGTGGGGGAAGAAACAGAAAGATGACTAGAAGCAGTAGGGGAAGATGGTAGCAACAGTAGTGGTCATGATGGTGGTGGGAATAATCATGATAGCAGTGGTAATTATAATTGCGGCGGTGGTGATGATGGTGGTTGTGGTGATGTTGGCAGTGGTCGTGGTGGTGATGGTGAGTGGTGGTGGTGGTGGCAGCAGCAGCAACAGTTGATGGTATTGGTTGCAGTGATTCTTACAGTGGTAATGGTACTGACGGTGGCATTAGCAGTGGTGGGGGTGGGTGGCAGCAACAGTAGTTTTTATCAAGGTTTACAAAACACAGACACAGGAATTAAGAAAGTCTGGCAGTTGTTGCATGGCAGGAAATAGTAACAGACAAGATAAATACAATCTTATAAACATCTAACATCAAAACGAGGGCAACAACAAGCTAGATTAGGGCTGCAAGTGTTCACATGGAGAAAAACTATATTGCTTCTTTTTTGCTTTTTTCATTACATTTTTTTTTCATTTTTTTTTTTTACTTGGTTGTTTTCTTTTCAATGTTTGTTTTCCATTCTGTCCGAAACATAGATTAGAAGGTTATGATATTCTTTTACTTGCTTCACTTATTAGACTGCTGCGGCCATGCTGGGGCAATGCTTGGAAGAATTTTAGCCAAACAAATCAATCCCAGAGCTACTTTTTTTTTGTTTTTTGTAATCCTCTTTTGTGAATGTAAACACTTAATACCAGTTGTCAAGTGGTGGGGGAACAAACAGACACAAACACATATACATTCACACACACACGATGGGTTTTTTGTTTTGTTTTAAGTTTCCCTCCATCAGATCCAAAGCTTTGGTTGGCTCAAGGCTATAGTAGAAGACACTTGCCCATGGTGCCTTGCAGTGGGACTGAACCCAGAACCATGTGGTTAGGAAGCAAACTTACTGCACAGGAGTGGCTTTGTGGTAAGTAGCTTGCTTACCAACCACATGGCTCCAGGTTCAGTCCCACTGCATGACACCTTCCGCAAGTGTCTTCTACTATAACCTCAAGCCGACCAAAGCCTTCTGTGTGGAATTTGATAGACAGAAACTGAAAGAAGCCCGTCGTGTGTGTGTGTGTGTGTGTGTGTGTG
>NC_068993.1:61355588-61358022 GCF_001194135.2 Octopus bimaculoides | reverse complement strand
ACAGACACACAAACACACACACACATATATATATATATATATACGACAGGCTTCTTTCAGTTTCCGTCTACCAAATCCACTTGCAAGGCTTTGGTCGGCCCGAGGCTATAGTAGAAGACACTTGCCCAAGGTGCCATGCAGTGGGAATGAACCCGGAACCATGTGGTTGGTAGGCAAGCTACTTACCACACAGCCATTCAAATAATATGAATAAATAAGTATTACCTTTGACAAAGTAACCTCAATGCTAAAGGGTTAGAAAGAAATTATTTAGATACAACAAAATAAATGTCAATATTCCGAATTGTTTGAATTTAGGCTGATTTATTTAGAATTCATTTTATGATTTGACTGAAGCCAACAATTTTGCACTTACTACAAGATAGTGTAAGTCAGTCTCAAAGAAATTCTAGCTTGTCTCACGCTACTACATGTACTGCTGTTTCATCGAGTGTCAAACATGAAAGTGAGTGCAAACTATACAAGAAGTCTGCACTTAAAAGCTCCACGTGCATGTTCTGTCAGCTGCTGAACAAGAAGATGAAGAACTCATTGCTGTTGCATCACCATTGCACTGCAATGGTTTATGTGACAAAGTCAAGAAGACAGAACCTGAGCCACTTGTTAAGCGGTTGAAACAAATGCCGGCGCTTAACATTGATAGGCGGCAGGTGTGGCTGTGGGGTGAGAAATCTGCTTCCTAACCACGTGGTTATGAGTTCAGTCTCACTGCATGGTACCTTGGGTAAGTAACTTCGAACTATAGCCCTACGCTAACCAAAACCTTGTGAGTGAATCTTAAAGAAACCCATTGTGTGTGTGGGGGGGCATGTGGGGGTGGTGTGTGTGCTTGAGTGTGGGTGCAAGTGTGTGTAGTGTGTGTGTGGCATGCTAACACTTCTTTCAGATTGCAGCCTAAAACAACAACAACAACAGCAGCAATAATAATAATAATAATAATAATAATCCTTTCTACTATAGACACAAGGTCTGAAATTGTTGAGGAGGGGAACTAGTCGATAACATCGACCCCAGTGTTTTACTGGTATTTAATTTATTGACCCTGAAAGGATGAAAGGCAAAGTCAACCTTGGTGGAATTTGAACTCAGAACGTAAAGACAAACAAAATGCTAAGCTTTTTGCCCAGCATGCTAACAATGCCGCCAGTTCACCACCTTAAAAATAATTATTATTATTATTTCTACTCTAGGCACAAGGCCTTGACAATTTGGTGGGAAGAGGAATAGTTGATTACATTGACCCCAGTGCATAACTGGTACTTATTTCATTGACCCTGAAAGGATAAACAGCAAAGTCAACCTCACCATAATCTGAACTCAGAATGTAGCAGAAGACGAAATACCTCTAAGCATTTCACCCAGCGTGCAAACGATTCTGCCAGCTTGTCCCCTTAATAATAATGATAATAATAATAATAATAATAATGGTGATGATTTCAAATTTTGGCACAAGGCCAGCAATAATTTCAAGGGAAAGAGTAAGTCAATTACATCAACCCCTTTTATATATAATGTCTCACCATGTAATTACTCCTGGTTAGTTTCGTTTTCTTTCAATGCTCTCTGCTTTAAATATGTTAACACTAACTTAACTATTTAAGATAGAGTGTGGTAAATAAACATTTCTAACTGGCCACAGAGCCAGGGAATGGCAAATAAATGCTGCTACTTGACTATTTATTCTATTAAAAGACAGGTGGCATATTTGAGCCATTTAACCTTCGTAAGAATGAGGTATGATAAATAAAATTATTTTTAAAAATAATCAATTTATCTTACATAAGAACAGGATGTAGAACATAAAGAAGGGCGTGATATGTGGAAGCTATCAAAAAGCTTATTAGTAAACAAATGGTTTGAGTATTTCTTCATTTTCTTCTGTTCTCCATATTCTCCGATTTCAAACTACAAATGGTAAATCTTCAGCACATACATCTTTGAAGTTAAAAAAGCCAGTCTTTATGAAGAAAACACTAATCAACAGACAGCTATTGAAACACCACCACATCACCGCCATGGAGGTTCCACTGAATAGGAATTATCTAACCTCAAATTGACATCATGAGATTTTGAGCCAATAATAAAGCTTCTACATGGCCGTTGACCAGTTAGAAATAGCAGCAACATCATCATCATCATCGTTTAACGTCTGCTTTCCATGCTAGCATGGGTTGGACGATTTGACTGAGGACTGGTGAACCAGATGGCTGCACCAGGCTCCAATCTGATTTGGCAGAGTTTCTACAGCTGGATGCCCTTCCTAACGCCAACCACTCAGAGAATGTAGTGGGTGCTTTTACGTGCCACCAGCACAAAGGCCAGTCAGACAGTACTGGCAACGGCCATGCTCGAAATGGTGTATTTTACGTGCCACCTGCACAGGAGCCAGTCCAGCGGCACTGGCAACGAACTC
>NC_068993.1:61350974-61355578 GCF_001194135.2 Octopus bimaculoides | reverse complement strand
ACCTGCACAGGAGCCAGTCCAGCGGCACTGGCAACGAACTCGCTCAAATGTCTTTTCACATGCCACTGGCACAAGTGCCAGGAAGGTGACGCTCAGTAAGCGTTCCCATGCCGGGAATCAAACCCGGGCCGCCTGGGTGAAAGCCAGGAATCCTAACCACTAGACATTCTTTTAAAATCACATTACATCCTACTCTGTTTTAAAAGTTTGGAGATATTGGTCAATATAGTCGGAGATATTACAAAAAAAGCAAACAAATGAGTTGATTATGGCTGGAATGTCTGACCATAGCTCTGCTCAGCACAATCAGAGATGCCCAAGGGCTGAGCAAAAACCATAAATTTGTAAATACAAACTGCTTCCCTCATTCCTGTCTATCTTCAGATATGTTATTCAATCAAATATCAGAAGCTATTTTGCTTAACCCATAAAGTCCCCACTGTCCTATAAATAGGAAACTAAAAGAGAACCTTAAATAAGCTATATCTCATTGTTTCAATGTCCTATTTATAGGACACCGAGTATTTCCATTTCTACTTAAAGTAAAGGAGTTTTAATAATTATTTTTTTTCATTTTAACCTGTTTTCAATCATCTGTAAAAAATTTGAAGTAATATTCAGAAATTTAAGTACTCTTGAACTTAACGGGTTAATCCTTAAGTTAGCCTTGGTCATCCACTCTTTTCTTCAGGTACAGTGTATCTCGGATTACATCATCTAATGTGTCTTATCTTTTAAGATGAATGGATGTGATTTGAGGACAATTTAGTTGCTATTTCTAATAGATCAAGCTGCCATACATTGAATCCGTTAATTAAAAGGTTTCAAATTTTGGCACAAGGCCAGCAATTTCAGGGAAGGGGCTAAGTCGATTACATCAACCCCAGTATTCGACTGGTACTTATTTTATCAATCCCCATAAAGGACAAAAGGTAAAGCTGACCTCGGTGGAATTTGAACTCTCAACATAGAAACGGACGGAATGCCACCAAGCGGTTTACCTGGCATGCTAACAATTCTGCCAGCTCACCACCTTAATCCATTAATTAATTAGCTAGCATTCTTTATTATTTTCCTTCTTCGTTAACCACAGATATTTGTCTTGGAGATAGTTTCCCTCCCCACCTTCCATCCTCTAAGTTTACTTCCTGGCAGAAACAACAGGTAGAGGATTAAAATCCCATGTAGATGATTAAGGTGAAATGTAGTCCGTTAGGATCACATGAAGTCAATTAGAAACACATACAGTTGATTAGGATCACATGAAGTCAATTAGAAACACATACAGTTGATTAGGATCACATGAAGTCAATTAGAAAAACATACAGTTGATTAGGATCACATGAAACTGATTTGGAACACATGTAGCTAATTAGAAACATATGTAGTTGATTAGAAGCAAGTAGCTAATTAGGAACACATGTAGTTGATTAAAAACACATGTAGAAGATTAAAAACACGCATGGTTGATTAAGACCACATAGTCGGTTGGGATCACATGTGGCTGATGAAGACCAGCATGTGAATGTCTCATGGAAAAAGAAACTAACCATGAGACAACATGAGAAAAGAGAAAAAAAAAGAAACAAGGGAGAGAGAGAGAGAAAGGGAGAAAGGGGTGAGGAAGTGAAGGTCTTGGATTGGTCTCCACAATCACTGGATCTCAAAATAATTGAACATTTATGGTACATTTGGAACAGCAAGAGAGGAGTTCTTTCTCTTTATCACCAGCACTGAATGAACCAAAGCAGGTTTTACTCAAAATTCCCCTAACAACTATTCAGAACATGTTGGAGTCAAATTCTTCAAATTATCAAAGTGAGATTAATGCCAAAGTTAGGCCAATTCCTTATCAAAGACTACAACTCCCATTAAACAAGGTGTTTTCATTATTTTGCCTAGCCCCAGTACATACCTACCTTCACATATATACATACATACCTATCTGCACACATATACATACCTACATAGACACACAGACACACATACATACCTATATGTCTGTCTACACCTATGTTTGTATTTGCCATCTTTGTCTTGAGGAGAGTCACCTTACTTGCCTTAATTCTTTTGGAACTTAAGGTGTGCCACACACCTTACATCATGCACATATTATGAATGAATCTGGTTATTACATAAGTTATGTCCCAAAACAATTGCCCATATAAGACTTTACATAATTTCTTTTGTCTTTATTCTGTAATCTGTATTTCGTACTCCATATAAACAAACAATTCAAGCCTACCAGTGTTTATCTGTCATCCTACCTTTATATAGATATTATTATTATTATAATTCCATTTGGGTGTTAATCCTGGAGTTCCCTATTAAATAGATAACCTTTCCATGTGATTCTTCAGAATCAGCCTTTGATAATGTATCAAGAACACCTCACGTATTAATGGCTGTATGTATTGTTGAATAATATAGCAATGCACACGAGATTGATGTTCGAGGAAACAATTGTAAAGCAATGAAATAAAAAGAGTCTCTCTCACTCCATTCTCCTTCATTATAGTCATATATATATATATATATATTTATTGCACAGAAAGTGGGTGTTAAATGATGATGGCGATATATATATATAGAGAGAGAGAGAGTTGCGACATCACTGGTGCCAAGCTGTATCAGCCTTTGCCTTTCCCTTGGATAACATTGGTGGTGTGGAGAGGGGAGACTGGTATGCATGGGCGACTGCTGGTCTTCTTTCAACAACCTTGCCCGGACTTGTGCCTCGAAGGGCAACTTTCTAGGTGCAATCTCATGGTCATTCATCGTCGAAGGGAGTTTCCAACACAATCCCTTGACATACCAAAATCTCTCACAGAAATAATTAAAATTTAAAAAAAAACAGATACCTATCAGCTACAGGAACCTAGATATACTGAGGAGTCCATGATATAAATTTACATAGATTAGCCAGAAAAATCCATGACATACTGAGGGCGCGATAGGTGAACCATGATATAGCAAGGTATTACTGTAATCTAAATTTAAATTTCCCATCACAACCTCATGTTGAATTTTATTCCAAGCACCAACTTAATAAAAACAAAGTTATCTTACTAAATTATTCATCATTTTCAAAATTCATGAAAGTAATGCAATAGATTTTAACAGAAATACGGTAACAAAAATGTTAAGGGTATATGTGCGGGTGGCACGTAAAAGACACCATTTCGAGCGTGGCCGTTTTCGTGCGGGCGACACGTAAAAGCACCCACTACACTCTCTGAGTGGTTGGCGTTAGGAAGGGCATCCACCTGTAGAAACTCTGCCAAATTAGATTGGAGCCTGGTGTTGCCATCCGGTTTCACCAGTCCTCAGTCAAATCGTCCAACCCATGCTAGCATGGAAAGCGGACGTTAAACGATGATGATGATGATATGTAACTGTGGAATATTCAGCTACTTAGAATTTATTTTAAAGAACTGGATGGCTGTGTGTTAAGAAGCTTTCTTCCCAACCATATGGTTCCAGGTTCAGTCCCACAGTGTGGCACCTTGGGCAAATCTTTTCTACTATAGCCTTAGGCTGACGAAAGCTTTGTGAGTGGATTTGGTAGACGGAAACTGAAAGAAATCCATCGGTTTCAAATCTAAGCTTGGAGAAGGAAGTGTTAATTCTTTACAGACGTATGAACAGCCATATTTTTCTCTACCAGAACCCCAACTCAACCAAGAGTCTTTTCTTGGTTTTTCAAGTGACATTGCAACCTCATTGGTGTTGTTGTCATGAAAAAGCATCCAGTACACACTGTAAAGTGGTCGGAGTTAGAAAAAGCATTCAGCTTTTAGAAACCGCATACAACAAACACTGGAGTTCAATACAGTCCTCCAACTCGGGCCCTGCCTGTTAAACCATCCATGTTAGTATAAAAGAGACAAGTATTTTGTGTTTATTTGCATATATTGTAACATTTACTTCTCCATGCATGCATGGGTCAGATGGAATTCCTTGAGCCAAATTTTCTATGGTCAGATGCCTTTCTATCAACAACCTTTACTTGTAAGGTAATATTTCTCCATGACTAACACAACGAGCTGGCAGAAACGTTTGCACGCTGGGTGAAATGCTTAGCGGTATTTAGTCTGTCTTTACGTTCTGAGCTCAAATTCTGCAGGCATGTAGCATAGTGGTTAATGTATTGCACTCACAATCACTAGACCATGGGTTCAATTCCCAAACCAGGCAGTGCATTGTGTTCTTGACCAAAACACTTCAATACGCATTGTTCCGGTCATCTCATCTGTATATGGGTCGCCCTGCACCGGAATATCCTTCCGGTCAGATGTGAGCCACCAGCAGGGTGGCATCATTCAGAAACCAAAATAATGTGAAACGCATTGTAACTAATGTACAAATATGGAGAAGGTACATGATACAAGCTGTTATTCTTTTATTTAAGTCATTTGATCGCAGCCATGCTGGAGCACCACCTTTAGTGAAACAGATCGACCCCAGGACTTTTTCTTTGTAAGCCTAGTACTTATTTTATCAGTCTCTTGCCAAACAGCTAAGTTATGGGGACATAAACACACCAACACCGGTTGTCAAGTGATGGTGGGGGGGGGAGAAATACAAACACACAAACATATACA
>NC_068993.1:61349052-61350964 GCF_001194135.2 Octopus bimaculoides | reverse complement strand
CAAGTGATGGTGGGGGGGGGAGAAATACAAACACACAAACATATACATATATATGATGGGCTTCTTACAGTTTCCATCTACCAAATCCACTCACAAGGCTTTGGTCTGCTCAAGGTTATAATAGAAGACACTTGTCCAAGGTGCCACACAGTGGGATTGAACCTGGAACCATGTGGTTGGTAAGCAAGCTACTTACCACACAGCCACTCCTGCACACATCAGGCTTCTTTCAGTTTCCGTGTACCAAATCCACTCACAAGGCTTTGGTTGGTCCAAGGGTATAGTAGAAGACACTTGCCCTAGGTGCCACACAGTGGGACTGAACCTGGAATCATTTGATAGTCCAGTCTCCTTGCACATGTATGCATGTTTGATTGAGCGACACTTCAGCCACATAAATGAAATGGTTCTCAAAAGGAAATCAAAGGCCATGAACACACACACACACACACACACACAAACAAACTAACAGTTCTCTTCTAAGCCCTTTGTAATAATTCATTCAAATATTTAAGATGCTCTAACTTTATCAACTTCTGATAAAAATGAAAGTTGACCCTTAGCAGGGTCTGAACTCAGAACGTGAAGTCTGACTTTCTATTGCAGAGATTTTGTTTGATGTTTTTACAATTTTGCCTGTACATCACGATAAGGAGAAATTCTTGAAAAACAAAGACAACAACAAAAAGAGAAATGAGATTTAATCTTTTGAATGTGGTAAGTGGATACGTCCCTTCGAAATTTTATTGCCATTAACTGCAACTTCTCCTTATATTGTGAGATGCAGAGATACTCCTAGTTCTGCGCTTTGCAAATGACAGCTTTTTTCAGATTTACGTTATTTTTTGTCTTTTATCAAATATCTCTCTTTATAAAACATCAAATACTTTTAGTGGTTAATATGAAAACTATCTACAGGAGATAATGGAAAAGGATTGCAGAAGCAGAAAATATTGTTTCTATTTTTTGGAAGATAATTAACATCATTAGGGCAATGAACATAGAATTTACAGTCCCTTAAAGGGAGAACTAATGAATATGATTAGGGATAAACCTTTCTTAAATGTTATTAAAGTCACGATGAAGTCGTAAAAGTAAAATAAGAAAAAATAAACATACAATTACAAAAATAATTTTTTTAATTGAAAATTTCACAAATTTAACGAAAGAGGAAATAAAAGTTTGTTGCATGCAGGTTTTTTTTACTGCAAGACTTTAATTAGTGACTTAAATGAAGTTAATTATTATAACAGAGACTGAATATATAATTAAAATGTTTTATCAAAAGAATCTGTGCCTTAAAATTTCTATGTTGTCTTTTAATGAAAACCTCAAAAGAGTTTGAGGTGTTGGCAGAAGTGGGGTGGGGGTAGAATAAAGGATGGTTTGATTCCGTTACGCCTGTTGCAGATTGGTGCAGAGAAATGTGCACACAGACACATGAAAATATACTTCTGTCTAAAAGTTGTATAATCTTTAGCCCTCTCAGTGTTGATACCAGCCACATCTGACCACATCAGATTCTACCTGTTTTAGTTCAACCAACCAGATCTAGCTTTTTATACATATCCTACAATGTCATTCTAAAAACAGAGTTATATCAACAAAATCTTGAAGCTACAAGTGGACGGATGCATGATTAATTCAAATCGTCTCCTGGTCCACCAGTCCTCAGTCAAATCGTCCAACTCATGCTAGCATGGAAAGCAGACGTTAAACGACGATGATGATTATATATATATATATATAGGCCTTCTCCTCGGTTTATGACCTATGCGGCTTACCACAACAAAAAAAATAGGAAATAAAAAAATTAAATAAATTGAAAAATCGATTTTCGGATGTTGGGCAGCTGTGTGTATGACAACTATGGCAGCATCTGGCAACGCAGGCCTCCCTCAGACCCAGGCAT
>NC_068993.1:61342320-61348084 GCF_001194135.2 Octopus bimaculoides | reverse complement strand
GACTTCAGGAGAATTTGAACTCAACGTGATTAGGGACGATACGCTGCCAAGCATTTTGGTCCGGCGTGCTAATGATACTGCCAACCCGCCGCCTCGAGGAGTCATAAATATATGGAAATAAATGTTGTATTCCAATTCTTAAAAACGTTTGTTTTTCCAGTATTTCTTTGACGAAAATTACGCACTGGCAGGGAACGTAGATACAATTGCACGAGAATGAGTGGGGGGCGCGCGCGTCTCGGTTAGTGAATGTTGTTTAGCTTCAGGTCAGCTCTGGTCCAGCAGGCCTGTTATCAGAAGCAATTCAGCGTCGGCAGCAAACCCCTGATTATGTCTATCTTCTGTAACTTGGGGAAAAAAAAGATATGATGTGACATGAGAGAAATTTCGGATAAAAGTGACGGTATGGTTATGGTTAAAATGCTTTTAAAAGTCGAGATGGTCACGTTTAGAACGCCTTTAAAAAGTCGAGATGGTCACGTTTAGAACGCCTTTAAAAAGTCGAGATGGTCATGTTTGGAATGCTTTCAAAAGGCGGGATGGCTATGGTTGGAACACCTTTAGAAAGACGCTTGTTTTTGCGCATCCGAATCAGACTTCCAACTTTGAAAATGTTCTTTCGGTGCCTAAACTACGGAATACCCACAATTTTATGCCAACATCTTTGAACCATCGAGAAAGTATTATACATGTCCCTTCGTCATGCTAGAAAGAATAGCCAAATTCTGTTTATACCTTAGTCATAAAAAAAAGGAAAGTCACATTAAATAATGTAGTTCTCGATATACTATGCCCTAAACAAAAACAACGCCAAATGGATCATAGGTTTGTTGAATCAGGGTTGCTTTGAGGTTAAATAACTACTGTAATTAGCCAAAAAGGGAGTTTCTTTCGTGGAAGGAATAATAGTAGCTAAACACTCCTTCAAATCACATCTTATAATCTTATAAAAGACTATAAAGAGCGTCGAACAAAAAATATTAGGCAGTGTTTAACCAGGGGCCAAGATTTATTAATCAAGTCCATACGGCACTTTTATAAATACACACCGATACGTGTGTGTGTGTGTGTGCGCCAATAACGCTTTCTAAAATGGAATTATAAATGCGAACGAAGAACTGGGGCCAAAGAGCAAATAGCACTTGTAAGATAAGTGTACTATTAGCAGGGAAAAAACCGAAGAATTTCAAGTGAATGATTGGAATTCTTATTTCTTATCTTCCTAACATTTCTTTCGTCATACAAAATGGTTTTTCTAAAGTTTTTGTTGTGATTTTTTTTTATTCTTGGCATTTTGGGTTTGTTGTGCGAGTTTTGTTTTTCCTGGTTATCTTCGTGAAATGTTATTGATGCAGGAAACAGAGAAAAGAGAAGGGGGGAAAAAAAAGAGATGTGACAACGTTCATGCCTTTCTTTGGTGGTGGGCATATTTAGCCAAAGGTAAAATGTTTTGCGGAAAAAATGAAGTGACTTTTTGTATGTTAACTAGGAAGACCAAGAATCGAAACCGGACCACTTTTCTGGCATGTAACCATTATTAAAACACAAATCCCAAAAGTGGCAGGAAGAAAGAGAGATAGAAACTGAAGAGACTGATGGAGAGAAAATATTAAATGATGGGAATAAAATTTGGTGATTGAATGAGTAAACAGAAATGCGAAGATATCCAAGTGTGACCCCTCCCCACTTTTATTTCCTTATAACTTTTAGAAAAACAGGTATTTTTTTATTGGAATTTTCTACAAATACATATCAGATGGTGTAGATTATAATTATACTGGAATTTAATGTAAAAAGAAATTGTCAGGTGCGCACTCGTACATATTAACTAACACACAAATAGAAACTTGAAATAAAAAAAAAAATTACGTGGTACGTGTGTGAGGGCCAACATTTTTTTTTTTTTTTTACCTTAAATTCCAATATAATCATTTAAATATCAATATAACCATTTAAAAAATATTTGTGGAAAATTTCATTACGAAATATCCATATTTTAAAAAAGTTATGAGGAAACAAATTCGTCCTGTGTCAATTACCCGAACTCCTTTGCCCTCAACCTTCCGAATTTGTTTTCCCTACAATTTCCAATATAATCGGAACCGGTTCCTCCCCGACTAACTTTGTTTCCTCATAACTAAGAAATACGGGGGTTTTTTTAATGGGTTCACTTGTGTAGGTACGTCGAAGAGAAGGTATAAAAGATATGGGAGAGAGATAGCGATGGTGAGAAAAGGATCAAAGTTTTGAAAGAAAGAAATGAAAGAAAATGTGAATGAGTGAGGGAAGGAGAGAATAAGGAATTAGAGGAGGAGAGAAAAGAGAGAAATAGAAGAAATTATTGAAAATGAAAGAACGAAAAATAAAGAATGACAGTCCGACAGAAAGGAGAAAGAGAGAGAAGAGATAGAAGTAGATGAGTAAAGAAAACATTGAAGAGATGACAAATAGTTTCCAAGAGATTGAGATAATGAATGATATAAATAAAGGAAGCTTTGAAAGAGAAATAAGTTAATGAAAGGTGATAGAGGGGAATTATCTCGATAGAGTCAGTGCGCGGAGAAGAAGAACAAGTATGAAAGAGAGAGGGAGGGTGAAAGAGAAAGGGAAAGAGAAAAAAGAAAATAAAAGAAGAACGGCCCGACTTTCTAAAGAATGAAATTGTGACATGAAGCAAAAAGAAAAACGAAGGTTAATCACCTTAAAAGTTTCCAGGACTTAATCTCTAATGAAAGGGGCCTTACGGTTTCACTGCTTCACGTTTTGCCCAGGCAGGTCGAAAGTACAGCAAAACTTTTTTTCATCCACACTCGCCTCTCAGTAGTTCCGCCATTTTGGTGTAACCTGAATAGTTTTACATTCACCATCCCCCTCCCTTTTTTATCCTACACGCTCTCTTTCTCTCTTTTCCCCCTCCTCTTCATCCTACACTATCTCTATCTATCTATCTCTATCTATCTCTATCTCTCACTACACAGCCATCTTTTACTTTTACCTCTAACCTCCTCTCTCTATCTTCTTTTATATAGCTTTCTCTCTTTCTCTTTATCACACACACACACACACACACACACATCCTCACAAACACACACACACACACACACTCATCCTCTCTCACTCTATTCATCTTTACCTCTAAGCTTCTCCTCTCTCTTTTTACATAGCTTTCTCTCTCTCTCTCTCTCTCTTTATTACACAACCACACATACACACACACACCCATACACACACACACACACACCCATACACACATACACACACACACACACTCACACACACAAAACATACTCTTTCTCTTTCACTATATCCATCTACCTCTAGGCTTCCCCTCTCTCTTATTCTACATAGCTCTCCCTCCTTATCACACACACACACACACTCATCCTCTCCCTCTCACCGTATTTCTCATTACCTCTAAACCTCTCTTTTTCTATACACCTCTCCGTCTTTCTTTCTTTCTTTCTTTCTTTCTTTCTTTCTCACTTGGTATCCCTCTTTCTCTAAGGTTCTCCCTCTCTATAATACCTTCCTCTGTCTTCACCTCATTCTAACTCTCTTACGTTTCTCCCTCTCTCTCCCTCTCATCCTCTACCTAGGTATTCATCTTTTACCGCTAAGCTTCCCCTCTCTATACTTTTATACCTTTCTCTGTCCCCTCACCCATTCTAACTCTCCTCAATTTCTCTCTCTCTCCCTCTCTCTCCCTCTCTCTCTCTCTAGTTATTTTTCTCTTTACCTCAAAGCTTACATTTATACCTTCATCGCACATGCTAACGCTATATCAATACAAATAAATATATATATGTGTGTGTGTGTGTGTGTGAAGTAGATGTGTGTTTACCTGCGTATCTGTGTGTGTGTGCGCGCACATGCACGTATGTAAGAGGAGAGAAAGAAAGAAAGAAAGAGAGTGAGTGAGTGATCACATACAGACACAATTTTCTCTGCTTTTTATCACTCTCTCTAACTAGACATTTATCACCCTTTGCCTTCTAAACTTCTCTCTCTCTCTCTCTCTCTCTCTCTCTCTCTCTTCTTTCTCCCCTCTCTCTCTCTCTCTCACTCTTCCTCACTTTTTCTATCTTCTCATCTCTCTCTCACTCTTCCTACTTTCTCATCTCCCTCTTTTTATTTTTCCTATTTTCCCCTTCTCCGTCTCCATCTCTCTCTCTCTCTCTCTCTCTCGCATCTATTTATACTCTTCCCCTCTCTATATCATTCTTTTTCTGTTATTCTCTTCATACCGTCCACCCTGTATTCATTGCTTTACCCTACTAGTTCTTAAACTCACTATCTCTCTCTCTCTCTTTTCTCTCTCTCTCCAACTTTCTCTCTATCTATCTTAATTCTCTTTCTTCCTCTCATCCTCTACAAACCCCCACTCTATCAATATCTTTACTCTCTATCTCTCTTCTTATCTATATTTAGTCTTTAACTCAAGCTCACTCACTCTTTTTACACTCTCAGTTTCTATAACTCAAACCACGCGCTTATACTTTCCTTTCATTTACCTCTACCTTCAGCTCCTACACTGCATTTCTTTCTTTCACTCTCTCTCTCTCTCTCTCTCTCTCTCTCTCTCTATGTCTTTCTCTTTCCCTCTCTCCACCTATATCTACACGTTTATCCGCCGCACTGTTTAACATCAGCATTTGGTCCTCAGATATTTTTGCAGAGTCCACCCCGTTACATGCATTGAAGCAGAGTCTTCAGTATGAGGATATATGTTTGTCCCTTCGCTCCACCAGTCTTCGAGGTCCTCCGGGAAGGTCATGGTCGATGCCCGACTCTTCTAACTATGACACACAAAAAAAAATCCACTTCCTTCTGTTTGCAAATCAGAGGAATCTATTTATACACACATACATATGTATGTGTATATGTATAACATACATACACGCACAAGTATAACATGGGAAGAGTAAAGTAGAAATCTCACATACAGTCCATATTTAAACTGTGCTCAACAGCTGTTTCGTTAAGACAAGTATTAAATGTATAATTACGTAATTGTGATCCATAATTGATTTAATTTAGATTAGTTTAATTTATCATGGATTTACTTTTGATATCTATACATCAACTGTGTATAGATATCAATTTGGCACACAGACCATGACACAGAGGGGACAACACAAGGGCACAACAAAAACATTTAGGGACTTAGTTTAAAAATCGAATATAATGAAATCGGATGAATTTACATAGTACACTGAAATCGAAATGAATTTTAAAATTATATGATGATATATTTTTCAGGTTCGCGTTCGACCCGCCGGTTTTTTTCCCCTTTTTTAAATTTTTTATAATACCCTTTTTTGCTGTTTTTTGTTGTTTTTTATGACTTTGTTTTACGGAGTTCTAGTATTTATAACTATACAAAACTAGCTAGAAAAACAGGTATATTGCAGAGAACAATAGATTTCGTTGGGGGTCGACCTGTCATCTCCATTCTAAGTTTTCTTGGCCCAGAAGAGGTTAGGAGGGTCAAGTGACAAAGCCACATGTTAAATGTAATTGCTGTCACTATTGTTTTTCTGTGAGAAATGTGCTGTTGAAATATGGGAAATTTGCCGATTCAGGTTCGAATCTACTCTATACCTAAATGAAGTTACCCATAAACCCGCCGTCCCCTTTTTTTAATATATATATATATAGAGAGAGAGAGACAGATACAGAGACAGTGAGAGAGAGAGGGAAAAGGAAGCAGGTACCAGGTGTGTATGTGTATGTGTGTGTGTGCGTGCGTGCGTGCGTGCGTGCG
>NC_068993.1:61339628-61341736 GCF_001194135.2 Octopus bimaculoides | reverse complement strand
GCACAATCGCACACAACATAGGTACACACACGTACAGGTTTTACATCTTTTACTCCTTTCCGTCTCAGCCTTTATCCTTTAACATTTTACCATCTCCCTCTCTTTTCTCTCCCTCTCTTCTCTCTCTATCTCTCTCTCTCTCTCTCTCTCTCTCTCGCTTCTCTCTCTCCCTCTCTCTCATATAACTTCAACATTTCTGCCAACGCTCCTCAAAGTCGTCTGCTATTTTTTTTTAGCTCGCCAAGTTCTCCCTTACTTTGTTTTACTATCTTCGTTTTTCTCTTTTCCACAGTTTCAGTCTGTATGTCTACTTTCCCGAAGTATCTTTAATGCCTTGTTTTCATACCATGCTATCTTTAACATTCTCCTCTTCATCCTTGTTTCTTTAAGTGAATGTACAGCATACATACATACATACATACATACATACATACATACATACATACATGCATACATACATACATACATACATACATACATTCATACTTACATTTGTATGTGTTTACGCGTGTATGTAGAGACAGGCAGGTAGATAGATAGATAGATCCATATGCTTACATACATGTGTATACACATATACATACACACACACACACATACATACATACATCTACATAACAGCCCACTAACTATTCTACTCTACCTGTGTAAACTGTGGGTGTGGGGGTATGATATCTGCTACGTATATTTCCTATTTAGTATTGGGGAAGTTTCATTTATGAGGACGTGCTCCTGTGTTTGTCTGAGTGTTGGGTCCTTTGGGTGCTTGGATAAGATGCGGATGTCAAGTTGACCCAGGTTGCCTCCATGTTGGTCCTTGGCATGTTGGTAGTGGAGGACTGTTTTTTGTCGTCATATTGTCTTAAATGTTCATTTAGTCGTTCCGCAATGCTCCTAGATGTCTCCCCTGTGTATACCATGTTTATGTCTTTACAATATAACATCATATTTAATGTAATGATACCAGTGGTACCTTCCCTAGATATAGAAACAAAGACTGGAAGAGGATACAAAGAACTTGTGACAAAGCAAACAGGATGAACACGTGGTATAAAACCGATAAATATCACGGAGTGATGTTTGTAGAGATCATAGCCAATGGAGAACTAGTCCGTAGATTTAGGAAAGCTCTGAAGGAGACCAAACTTAACATTAAGATTGTTGAAAAGCCAGGGAGCTCCATCAGATCACAACTATGTAGGACACACCCCCTTTGAAAATACTATATGCACCAATGATAACTGCATGGTATGTAGGATTAGCCCTGGCATTAACTGTAGAACTAGAAATGTGCAGCATAGGATGCATAGAAGGTCGATCTGCTAAAAGTAGCAACCAAAGTTCACTGGAATCAAACCATATTAAAGAATGTAGTTCCTGATGTACAAAAAGACGGATGATTATGGCCGAAAATCTTTCAGCAAAGCTTAAAATAACCTGCAAAATGTTATTCAAATCATTCATCTCACCAGCTTCAAAAAAAGGACCCATTGGACAATGCGTTCCCTGATATACAAAGAGAGAGAGGTTGATCTCACTTGGCAAAACATCAACTATAGTATATTCTATATGTATTAAAATAATTTGTCTTCCGTCTAGATTTCCTTCAGTTTGTACAGCACCTGTGTGAGGGGGAAAAAACCAAGGGAAATGACATTGAGGTTATAAAACTGCTTTAAAACAGAGAGGCAAGGTAGTAAGGGTGAATACTGTAATTGAAAAGGAAAAGAGAAAGAAAATAATACACAAGTACACGCACGCGCACACACACACACGCACACGCTCTCTCTCTCTCTCTCTCTCTCTCTCTTTCTCTCAACAACATCATTCACTCGTTTACTTCAAAGTCTTAGAATCCCCCTTTAATCTTTCTGTCTCTCCCTAATCCGCCTCGTTTGTTAGCAAAGCGCAAGCGCTCCTCTACCTCCTTCTCACCTTTGTCAATCCTCATCCTATCGAACAACATCTTCTTTCAGATTTAACTTAGCAATCGATCTCGTTCATCTATCCATCCATCCATCTATCTATCCATCTATTTATCTATCTATCTATCTATCTATCTATCTATCTATCTATCTATCTATCTATCTATCTATCTATCTATCTAT
>NC_068993.1:61331684-61339618 GCF_001194135.2 Octopus bimaculoides | reverse complement strand
TGGCTAATAAAAGAAATGTATCTATCTATCTATCTATCTATCTATCTATCTATCTATCTATCTATCTATCTATCTTTCTTTCGGTCTATATACCCACCCATCTATCTACCTATTTCCTTCCTCATCCAAAAACATCAACACTTCGCCTCCAATACTTTTCGCGCTTCTGTATTAAAAGTGATGGAGTGAAAAGGCAGATCGTCTCCCCTCTCTCGCCCTCTCCCCCTCTCTCTCACTTCTGTCTGTCACCTGTCTGTATGTAACTATGTATTTATCTCTTCTACCTTAACAGTCAACACCGCCACCCCTACCACCACCACCACCATTACCAGCAACAGTAGTAATAGTAGTAGTTATAGTTGAACATTAAAGCTACTATTCTTTTCTTCTTCTCCTTCAACTACTACTACTGCTACTGCTGCTGCTACCACCACCACTTCAATAAATCTAATAGTTACTACCAAAATATATTATTACATTATCCTTTTTTGTGCGCACGCATGAATACGCATACATAAATACAGGCACGTATAGCCACGCACACACCAGACAGATCGATAGATAAGTTTTAGTGCAAACGCATGAAACTCTCGCCCCTTGAGTCACTCTGTTGCTTCTGATCTCTCTCTCTCTCTCTCTCTCTATATATATATATATATATATATATACACACACACACACACACATGTTTTGAGTTCTGTTCTTCCTGTTTGCATCACCAGAACTGTAAATAGATGGATATTCCTTGGTACTCTTCACTTTCATTTTTTCCTTCCTCAACCCTCTACCCTTTACTTTATTTATATATCTTTCTCTTTTTTTTTCTTTTTTTTTTTTTTCCTCAACTCTTCTAGTTTTTGCATTTACTCATTCCTTTTCGAAGGTTCTTCTCCATTCCACCTCAACTCCCTCTACCAAACTCTCAGACCGTTTCCATTTCGTCTGTCCTCCACCCATCACATCTATTCTTACAACCACTTAAATTCACTGAAAAGGTAACCTTTTATTTTAACGCTTTACTTACACTCACACTCAGACACTACCTTACTCACCTTCACTCTCAAACAAACCATACTATACTCCACTCTTCCCCAATTACTCTCTCTATTCTTATTTTCTCTACCCCCACCTCGCCTATAACTCCTCGTATTTTTTTCCTTCTTTCTCGTCGCCCTCATCGTAGTTTTTCTTTTAATTAGTTTTGTAACTTCTCTCCTTACTTATACCCTCTCTCTTTCTTTTTCTCCTTTCCTACCTTCTCTTTCTCTCTCTCTCTCTTTCTACTTTGGGTATTACGTAGTAAACCTTATACTTTTCTCACGCATCTTCTACTCACGCTACAACTGTTTCCCCCACCCCCGCGCTTCGAACTTGTTTTCTTCTTTTTCTCTACCTGGTACTTCTTTTATATTATACAACAAATTGTTCCTAAATCTAACGGACGAATGATTTACTCACTGGTTCACTGCATTTCTGATTATGAAACTTTCAAGTCATCCTCGAATCTAACCCGAAAAAAAAGACAAGTTTGTAAACCATCCGATTTTCAGTTTCCTCGCTACATCATATTTCCTTCCTACATCATATTTTTCTTCTTCTTTCATATGGGTTTTCAGAGAACTTTATCAACAGGCAGTTTCGAATTTGAATACAAACGAAATTCCACCTGCGAGCGAAGGGGGGTTTTCCCACCATGCCCTCACCTAGTGACTCTTATGTTGGCTCGTTTTTTTTTACCTGTAGCAGCGACTTATTGTTTAGTGGATAAGATCGAAAGTGTAAAAAGCAAAAATAGAAGTAGGTGACGTATCAAAAACGATACTTTACCACAGGTTTTATTATTATTATTATTATTATTATTATTATTATTATTATTATTATTATTATTATTATCTATCTGTCTGTCTGTCTGTACATCAATCTACCTATCTCGCTACACGATCCCTACTGATACACGATCCCTATTGATGTTTTTTTTTCTCGATCCCTTTTGATCGAACTCCCCACTTTTTTCTTTCCTACGACCCTCCCCCTTTTTTTCTCTCCTTCTCCCTCCCAAAAAGAAAAGCTCTACATTGTATTTGTTCCCTCTGTGTAAAGCCCTGTGTGGCTAATAAAAGAAATGTATCTATCTATCTATCTATCTATCTATCTATCTATCTATCTATCTATCTATCTATCTATCTGTCTGTCTATCTATCTATCTATTTATCTATCTATCTCTTTACTAATAGGACATAGTGTTTAGTGCAGGGGTCTCTGAAAGGAAGAAAAAAAACGAGTGACGATAGGTCTATCAAGTGCATTTAGTTCGAGGTAAGTGATTGAGGTGGCGATGCAGTCACCTTTACTTCCACAGCAATACAATCTCCGCACATACAACGCAACTCGTCGTCTTCTTACTGTCCCTTTTGCTCAGTTCAGTCGCCACCCCTCCCATTCTTCAACTTCCTTCTTACACATTCTACTCTTCCCATTCCTCTTTTCACCTCTGGTCACGAGCATCGTGCATTACACTCCGCTAACAACAGACAAAACAAAGAGAGAGAGAGAGGGGGGGTTATCTTCGACCTTCCAGAAGTACTTGCTAAATTATAAGCGAAGAGCCTCTAAATTGTTACTCGGCCTGCGAGTAAGTAGATGCAAATTATTCTCTGTTGGTCGTTTAAAAAGGAGGCATTCAGTAATGGTAGTCTTAGATATATATATACTCTGGCTGAATAAATGATGGGAAGGTCACGGCTAGAACCAGGACTGGATTAACTATTAATAGCAAATTATGCTTTGGGCACTAAAGAAAGACGACACTGAAGTTTTTCACTGCCTGTTTCGTTGATGGAAACTGCAGTTGAACTTCTTGGATCCCCCCCCCCAACCAAAAACAAAACGGCGCCCAGATTAAACAGATTAACACACAATTACGTACAAAGCCAAGGGGTTTAAGGAGAGGGGTTTAATCGATAACATTGACACAAGTGATTGATTCGTTTTTTTTATTATTATTATTATTTTATTGACTCTCATCTTCCCACAAAAGGATGAAATGCAAGGTTGACCTCGCTAGGATTTGAACGCATTACGTAAAAAGCCGCAATATAATACCAAAAGGTATTTTGTTCGACGCTCTAAATCTAGACCACACCAAAGAATATAAACCTGTTCTGTTGCTAAAGACTCTCCTCTTTCTGGAAAAAAGACAGACAGGAATTGAGGCCAGACAATGCTCCTGGCTCTCATAAACAAAATCCTTTTTTCCTTCGTTAACGACCCTTCTACGGGCACCTGTTTCCGACACATGTGCCGAAGTTAGCGTCATACCAGTTTCCTTAACACCATTTACCAGAAAAGCCGCTCCAATTCTGAAGGCAGTCAACCATTTTCCGATTCCATCTTTTGGTGAAAGGTTTCTTACTGTGGACTTAGGCCATTGTCAAGTTTTTGTCGACTTCTGTTTTAGGAGTTGATTTCCTTCATCATTTCGGTCTTTTAGTAAATGTTAAACGCTGCAGGTTTATTAATGCTAGTACCAACCTCACTGTGCAGGGTATAACAGCCCAGGCACTTGCAGTCAGCAACTACACGGTACAACGCTACTCTCTGTAAGTACCCAGACATTGCTCGTCCAGTGTTCAGAG
The DNA here is from genome assembly GCF_001194135.2 of Octopus bimaculoides. Classification (NCBI taxonomy): domain Eukaryota; kingdom Metazoa; phylum Mollusca; class Cephalopoda; order Octopoda; family Octopodidae; genus Octopus; species Octopus bimaculoides. The sequence continues at coordinate 61,335,983 of NC_068993.1, read as the reverse complement.
ACAGAGCAATTAAACACAATATTATCTATCACATTGAGACCTACAGCTCACCAATCGCTATGAGACCCGCGTAGATCCCCCACCCGGGTCGTCTGTAGACCGTGAAGCAAGAATTCCAACAAATGCTAACCTTCGGAAATATTTGACTATCCAGCAGCAACTGGTCATCACCAAAGAAGATAGCATGTCAAAAAGCTAAAATACACCCCATAAGCCGTCACTTGGCATTTCGCAATACCTGACGTACGTTGCCAACATGTGCATATCGACATCCTGAGACCAGTATCTCCTTCCAGAATTTACGCATCTGCTAACCTGCATCGACCGATTCTCTTAATAACCAGAAGCTTTTCCTCCGTCGAATACTACAGCGGAATATTACTTCTTTACTGCCCACAAGGAGCTACACACAGAGGGGACAAACAAGGACAGACAAATGGATTAAGTCGATTATATCGACCCCAGTGCGTAACTGGTACTTTATTTATCGACCCCGAAAGGAAGAAAGGCAAAGTCGACCTCGGCGGTATTTGAAGTCAGAACGTAACGGCGGACGAAATACCGCTAAGCATTTCGTCCGGCGTGCTAACGATTCTGCCAGCTCACCGCCCTTCGAATGCTACAGCGGAATATATTACCAAAACTCAAGAGGTTGTCAAATTTTTGCATTGCGTATATCTCCATCTTCTCTGATCGAACGCCAATTTCATTTGTTGCCTCATCTTGCCTTTTTGGGGTTACTTGTGGTAGATATAGCACTTACCTAACTTTCTGTAAACACGGGCATCTTGCAGTTTTTTTCCGCATACACTGCATATATTTAAGGTTTCGCTACTTAGGCAAATATAACTTTTCTTATTTCGTTATGTAGGAGATATATAACGAATTCGTGACCAAGAATTGAAACTTGTGGCTTCACGTTCAATTGTTCTCTAATTCTGCATTAAAATCCATTTGTTCAATTTGTCACCTGTCAGAAATCCGATGTTATCTTAGGTTTAACAGAGATTAATATAGATAAACCAAATTCAGCTCTAATTTCAATGACGTAGCTAGGCTTTTACACAGGTATATATATATATGTGTGTGTGTGTGTGTGTGTGTGTGTGTGTGTGTGTGTGTATATATATTTATATTTATACACGATGCCAGTAACCGCCACCCTCAACACCCCCATTTCTTCTGTCATCTCCAGACAATTTCTTCTGTCACCTTTTCTCAGTTTCCATCTGCTAGCTACAACAGTGCCGTCTTAAGGCATGGGTACATTGGGCAGTTGCCCGCATGCCTCACAAGTATAGGGGCCCAATTTTGATTTATGTATGCAGTAGCTTGCCCTCAATAAATAGATACTATAGGGCCCAGTGCACTGATCTGTCCAGAAGCCTAAAATACAACTAAAACGGCTCCAAACTACACAGTAATTTTGCTGTTTTCACACGCACGCACGCACGCTAATAAACTTATTTCGCGTGAGACTCGAACGCTTTACCTTCTTCAAATTTTCTACAAATTATTGTAGTTATGTAATTACGTAACAATTGAATAAAATCTGTAAGAAATATAGACTATCTTCCGTCAATTCATTTCAATACATCCACAAATTATCTGCTTGTTTCATCTCACTTGTTACATACCTATTCTACAATTTATTTCTTTTCTACCTTTCTCCTTATTATTGATGTTTCGTTCCTCCTCATTGCCCTCAGGCATCGCAACATACCCTACACCATTACTCTACCTTTAATTTCTCTTTCTCTCTCTCTCTCTCTCTCTCTCCCTCAACCTCCAACTACGACCACCCTCCTTCACTCGTCAACAAAGTTTAACTCAAACTCCAAAAAACACTAGTTCCTCACGTGTAACGCGGGCTGCCAAGTTCGCAGTTGGTGTATTTTGCTTGTTAGTCTTTCCTTGCTTGTTCGTGTTGCAGTTTTCTCATATTAATTTTTGCTTTACCTTTCTCCCCCACCCCCTCCTCCGACTCTCTTTCTTCAAGTGTAGGAAAGAAGCAGTTTGTTTTGGGGCCAGCAACAGGCACTCATTAGTACATACATACATATGCGAATGTGTGGAGAGAGAGAGAGAGTTAGACATATATCATTCTCTCGATACATTCATACATATACCATACATACATACATATAGACACACACGCACATGCGTGTGTGTGTATATATATATATATATATATATATATAAATATAGAGAGGTACACACATACAAACATGTATAAACACACGTGCGCACGCACACACTCCTTTTATTATCCTCATTTACTCTTCCTCCATTACATACACCCAAACTTTTTATATAAACATTCGCATACTCGCCCACTATTCAATTCATATACATACTTCGTTAGAATATGCACATAATACCTTTCCTGAAGTTTGCGTATATGTGTGTGTGTGTGTATAGGTATGCATGTATGTATGTATGTAGGTGTATGTGATCGTGTGTTTGTGTTTTCTTCCGAGTTTATTGAATTTTCGTTTTTTTTTCTTTGCAGAATTCAAGTTTTTCACTAACAAAGTTGCAAGACTCTTTTGTTTAAACCAAGACAAACCCTTAGCGTTTTATGGAAATGGAATTATTTGGTGTGTGTGTGTGTGTATATATATGTATGTAAGTGTGTATGTATGTAGAAATTTGTATTCGCGTAGTGTGTATGTCACTTTAATACACCCTTATTAAAAATGTATATCATCATCGCCAGCAGCAACATCGTTATTGGCGTTAGGGTGGCAAATTAGCAGAATCGTTAGCACATTGGACAAAATGCTTTATGGTTATTTCTTCCATCTTTGATGTTCTGGGTTCAAATTCCGCCAAGATCGACTTTGCCTTTCATCCTTTCTGGGTCGATAAATTAAGTACCAGTTGCGTACTGGGATCAATGTGTGTATATATTTATATATACACACACACATACATACCTACACACACAAGGTTGGAAAAAGTTTTAACCCTTTTGTTATCATATTTCTATTGAGCTGCTCTGTGTTTCTTTCAATTAATTTTAAATATAACAAAGAATTTAGTTAAATAACTTAGTTATCATTAAGCTGGTGTTAGGAACACAAATTGTGACTAAGGTTTGGTGGAAGATTTTAATTCAGAACTTATGAAAAAAAGACATTTGTGCCAAAGAGCCAGAAGCGGTTTCAGCCAGAAGCGGTTTCAGCCAGAAGCGGTTTCAGCCAGAAGCGGTCTCAGCCAGAAACGGTTTCAGCCAGATTGGTATTGAAAGGGTTAAGAGAGGTATTGCTTCAGTCTCTCTTACCATCACTCTCTCTCCTCTCTTGTCACCTTTACTCTCTTTTATCACCCTCCCTATTTGATTACCCTGTGTCTTTTCTATCCCTCTCCCTACCTCCATCATGCAATCACAGTTTTGCTTCAGTTGCTCTTCTCTTTCTAATGCCTCTCATTCCTACCATTCTGTTTCTTCTATCTCTCTCTCTCTCTCTCTTTCTTCTCTCATGCTCTCATTTTGACTCTTTTTCTTTCATACCCCTCTCTCTCTCTCTCTCTCTCTCTCATAATTTCATTAAATTTGCCTTGAACAAACATGGACTATGTTGAGCAGAGAGAGGATGTTTTAGTGTTGCTGGAGACAAGAAACCTCTCTAGTGTTTGTGCTATGATAAAATACAGCCAGGGCACTATGCTAAAGTGGTAGGAAAATTAATGGGAGACAATTTGGCAACAACAACAACATAACCACTACTACCATCACCACCACCTCCTACACATAAAACCCAGAACCACTTATATACTGATCTAGTGATCCCTACTATTGCTGCTATATCCAGACCCCTCTTACAATATATCTTCCATACTCTACATAGCAACCAAACAGCAAGACAAGTTATGGACAATGATGGCGGCCAATTTCCAAATTAAAGGGTATGCAGAGATTCCACATTTTAGGGCGGTCTATAGGGTTTAGAATAAACTTCTTCTTCTTCTTCTTCTTCTTCTTCTTCTTCTTCTTCTTCTTCTTCTTCTTCTTTTTCTTCTTCTTCTTTCATTCTTTCTTTCTTTTTTTTCTTTCTTTGTTGCTCTTGTTGTTCTTTGACTCTTTTTTTCTTCTATCCTCCTTATCATTTTGACATTCCTAAGCTTGTATCACCAATTCCAGAGCCAGAAGTTGCCAGGTATATACATACAAACACATATACACACATACACGCATACATTCATATACACACAAATACATACATACATACACACAAATACATACATACATACATACATACATACATACATATATATATATATATATATATATAT
>NC_068993.1:61328581-61330819 GCF_001194135.2 Octopus bimaculoides | reverse complement strand
CAAACAAACTTATAAAGAATGGAGTGAAAGACTTATCCCTAAAAGCAGGCAATTCAACCCCTTTAAAAAGGCGGCAGACAATGTCAGTAAACACATTCATGGTGTGATTAATTCTGATATCAGAAGGGGAAAGGTTTGATACAACAGGGCTCAAGCACTGCTATCATCAACTGGCAGATCCACACAGTTTGGTATGGTGGGTTTTTATCCTTCCATATTGAAATTCCTCTTTCGGAAAGCCTTAGACTTCAACTAGCAACATTCATATCAGATGCACCCTATCAGATTGATATGGTCATTGATATCAAATGCTATTAACATTGATATCAGCACAGATATTAGATGCTTCCAAACCACATGGTTCTAGGTTCAGCCCAACTGCATGGCAACTTGGACAAGTTTCTTCTACTATAAGCCTTGAACCAAACAAAGCCTTGTGGGTGGAATTTGGTAGACGGAAACTGAAAGAAGCCCATCATATACATGAGTATATATGTGTGTGTGTGTGTGTGCATGTGTTTCTGTGTCTGTGTTTGTCCCCCACCACCACTTGACAACTGATGTTGGTGCGTTTATGTCCCTGTAACTTAGTGGTCTGGCAAAATAGACTGATAGAATAAGTAGTACTAAGCTTTAAAAAATAGTCATGACGTTGATTCATTCAACTAAAAGATTCTAGGTGTTGCTCCAGCATGGTCGCAGTCTGATAGCTGAAAGATGTAAAAGATACAAGATAAAAAATACCCACATAATTCAATCCTGTCCAAGAACGAAGACCCAAGAACCTCGAGAAATATGAAAGGCCACCCCATGGGTAGGTGCATGAAGAATCTTAGAAATATCTTCAAAGAATTTGGTCTGAGAATAACTATTTACACCAACTTAACCAAGGTCAGCTTTTTGGATGTTACCCGATACCTCAAGACAGGTCAATACTATCTCTACAAAAAAAAAAAAAAACAATGGGGAAACTATTTATACCCATAAACATTCCAATAATGCCCTAGCTAAAATTAGAAACCTAATCACAGGTCACTGCTTATCAAACAATGTGAAGACAAAGGGACACAGAAATACACACACACTCACACACATACATACATACATACAAACACACATATATACATACATGTATGTATGTATATATATATATATATATACGAGGGTAGTCAAAAAGTAATGCCATTTTGTTTAGGACAGATATAATTACCAACACAGCAACATGTATCATACATCAAAATGAAGCTGGTCCTCTGTGGATCACATCCCTACTTCTCATCCTCATCACCTCATACCTTGAGGAGCCACCTGGACTTGCATCTCCAACTGATCATTATCATTCTTAAAGATGATTAACCATGTAGCCCTTTTACAAGAACCTGCTTCCCCCTCCTCCCCTTCTTTTACACTTTAACCCCTCATCTTTTCCCATAAATATGCCATCCCATCCCCTCCCTCTGAGCTTTATAGTTTTGCAAGCTGCATGGTGACCCCACTAGTGCCAATGCTGTAAAGTGGTTAGCATTAGGAAGGGTACCCAGCCGTAGAAACCATGCTAAAACAGACACGGTAGCATGGTGCAGTCTTTCAATCCATCAGAAACTATAAACTGTCCAACTTATGCCAGTATATAACACAGATGTTAAACAGCAATGTTTGCTTGTGCTTGAGAAGACCTGTTGAGCACGGAACATGAACACTAAATAGTCATGATGATGATATACATAAATATATATATATGTTTTTATATGGTATATGTATAAATGTGTGTGTGTGAATAAGTCTCTGTACTGGTGCCATGTAAATGGACGTTAAATAGTGATGATGATGATGATGATGATGATGATGAAGAGGAGGAGGATACATAAATGCCTAATGTATCTGCACAAATAAAAACAAAGCAAATGCATACATTCACAACATTAGACTTTCTCATTTGAGTTCACTGGTGTACTTTACGCATACACACATATACATACATATATCTACATACGTACGCATGCACACTTACACACACACACACACACACACACACACACACACACACACACACACACAGAGTCTAACTCTAAAGCATGAAGCTAGGTAAAAATTGTAGTTTTCCAGTGATGAAGCATTAAGTTAAGCTTAATGTAGCCAGAACTGTGTGTGTGTGTGTGTAAATATGTGTATTTATGTATGTATTTACCTGTGCCTGCCTGCATGTGGGAATGTATGTTGTATGTATACGCACGTATG
>NC_068993.1:61319938-61326897 GCF_001194135.2 Octopus bimaculoides | reverse complement strand
AGTTTATGTCTACATTTAATTTGCCGTTCGTGAAAAGAATTGAGTAATGTATCTGAAATGTTTATATCAGTAAAGTAATATATATATATATATATATATATATATGAATATGAGTGAGAGAGAAAGAGAAAGCGATATGTAGTTTGTGTATTAGGTGTGTGCGTGTAAATGTATGTATGTATGTATATGTGCATATGTGTCACTCATTAGAAGATCAATTAGTCACCGTTGCTAATTCAGCTGACTCAGATCTTTTCTAAGGTATGCACCAAATTCCTAAAACACCACCACCAACAACAACAACACCACCAACACCATTACCATCTCTACCAACACCTTCATTAGCAGTAGGAACACTGCTACAATCATCAAGATTATTGCATGCAAGGCATGCCATTTGAATATTTACAACAGCCTGAATTTTTACCTTAAAGTTTGTCTGGAACAATAAAATTTCCAAATTCATCAACATTTCCCGACTGTCTCAGCCTCATCTTCAGGATGTGGAGCCATTTCGTCTTTGGTGCTGCTGTTTTCATAATGAGCAGTTTATGTTTATACAAATTTTCCCATTAAGCTATATATAAATATAGAAAGAAATATAAAACAAAAAAATGTTCTTGATGAGGACTAATGGTTTGTGTAATGACTTTGTTTGACTCTTTTGTGTTCAAATTTAATGTTTGTTTATTCAAATTGCTTTGAATTAATCCCATAGCTCCGAGATTTCGATGATGTGATTGCTAATTTTTAGAATGACATTGCAGAGAAGGTGTGAGAGACCAGCTCAGGTTGTTTGAACATAAAAGAGCTAGAACATTTGGGTCAGTTTTGGTCGGTTTAGATATGAAAAGGTTAAACATGTTCCGCAAAAAATAGCTGCTAAATTACCCTCAAAACATACTCTACCATTTCAAAAATGGACACACTGGATAATTTGTTCCTGCGAGACATGATGGTCACAAGTGGAACGTCTTTGACTGTAAGGCTGTTTTGGAGCTAAACAACACAACAGCAACAGCAGCAACAACAACAACATTCTTACCATGACCATCACCTCTTTCCTCATAGTCTTTTTGCATAGAAACTGATATGTGGCTAAAAAACAATCGCAACAACAACCACAACAACAATGACTGCTTATGTAAATGGAATGAAAGAGATATTACTGGTAATTGAAACTGAGTTGCAGATTTACCATTCCATTTCTCTCTTGCTTCTGCTCACCAAAATCTCCATTACTTAACCAAAAATAACTGAACAAACAAACAAGGTTTTGTGTTGAACCAGTGAGTGTAACATCATTAATTTGTGAGGAAATTGTTAAAAAAAAAAAACCTTTATTTATTTATTGTTTTGAGTATATGTTTCCAGGGTTAAACAACAACAACAACAACAACAATTGTAAGAACAACAGCAATAAGAAGAACAACTATACTGTTGAATAACATCTACAACAACAACAACGACAACAGCAACAAGAAAGAAAAAAGAAGCAGGACAGGAAGGATGGAGAAGATAGTTAAAAATACACACACATAAACACACACACACACAAAGACACACAAACACATATACACGCATATATACACACACATACGCACATGATTGCATGTATGTATGTATGTATGAGTGTGTGTGTGTATGTGTGTGTGTGTGTGTGTGTGTATGAGTGTGATGTGTATATGTGTGTACGTTTGTATTTATGTTTTCTAGTCTTTCTGTTTTTTCTTTCTGTTATTGTTGTTCTTCGTTTACAATATTTGGTTTTTGCTGGTGTTGTTTAACTCTGGAAATATACACTCGAAATTAAAAAAATGAACTTTTTCAACAATCAGCCACACACACACATACACACACACACACACACACACACAAAGAGCTGGCATTTTGTCAGTTACGATGATGAGGGTGTTCCAGTTGATCCGATCAATCAATCAACCTACTCATGAAATTGAGCCCTCCACAGACACACATACCCTTAACCCTTTAGCATTTAAACCGGCCATATCCAGCCAAGATTTTCTACTTGCTTTATGTTCAAATTGGCCAGATCCAGCCTCTCGCACCAAACCTACAATGTCATTCTTAAAAATAAACAATTGCATCATCGAAATCTCTAAACTTCAAGATAATGCATGCTTAATTCAAAATGAAGTGAATAAATAAATCTTTGACAGAGTAATTTGAGTGCTGAAGGGTTAATGTAGTTCTCAGGGAGATACAGTGTGACACTGACACTCATTGGCCCCTTTTGAATTACAGGTAGAAATCATTTTTGTCAGCTGGGTGGACTGGAGCAATGGGGAATAAAATGTCTTGCTCAAGGATACAACATGCCATGACAAAGAAAAAATATGCTCTGATGTGGAAAACAGCTTTCCTCTGGATTCCAGTGTTGTCAGGAAACCCCACTGATAGGAAATCCAATGTCTCAATAATGAGATCTTGGCTGGAATTTACATAACGTGTGTATGTGGGTGTCTGTCTGTGTCTCTATATATTCATATGTGCATATACGTGTGTTTATGTGCATGCATGTGTGTTTATGTTGTTTATGTTTATGTCTTTTTGTCATGACATCACATGATAGCTGTAAATGAGTGTCACTGTCATACAAGCAGTGTCATTCATTTTCAATTTTCCACTAAAACATGTCTGGCCATGGGGCAAATATATTGGAAACAGGTGAGTGTTGGTGACAGGAAGGGCATCTAATCATAGAAAATCCACCTCAGTAAATTCTGTCCAACTCATGAAAGCAGGGAAAAGTGGTTATTAAAATGTTAATGATGTTAATGATGATGATGTATTCCGTAAAATGGAGTTTCTTCAAAGATATTCAAGTCTGGAATTACACAGGTTCATTCAAGAATAGGGATTCCCATCCAACAGAAATATCTTTGATTACCTTTTTCAATCCCCCTCCCATCCTAAATATAATCTAACATTGGTTTTAACTGATTTATGTACATTATTTACATTAGACAGATATTTGTCCTCATCTTGTTTGTTGTTAACACAATGTTTCGGCTGATATACCCTACAGCCTCCATCAGGTGTCTTGGGGAAATTTCGAACCTGAGTTCTCATTCCTAAGGTATTTTTCGATGCTATTATTATTATTGTTCAGGTCACTGCCTGGAAATGAAATCAGAATTTTGGAATTAGTAGCCCACACTCTTAACCATATGCCCGTGGACAATTATGGAGTGAATTTTAGGGCTTACAAACGTTGTGTTTAACAACAAACAAGATGAGGACAAATATCTGTCAAATGTAAATAATGTAAATAATGTACATAATTCCTCATCTCTTAAATACAGAACTAATTTTTGGTTCTGAAATTTTACATTCATCACCTCCATCAGGCTTTGATTTTTGTTTTCTCAGTAATTTAATTATTTCTGTGGCTCCTACGGAGGAACCAGCAATGCTCTCAGGTAAGTACCAGCTGTAGTACATATCAACCAAGACAGGAGCATAAAGTCTGCCACGTATGAATAGAGTTTTGTTCTTTCTCTCCCTCTGCTAATGCTTCTAACATGGTCTTTGCTTATCTGAACCTGCTGACTCTGTTACCACATTACCTCTTACCTCTTCCACTAAATCTCCTCTGCATCCACCTCCTCATACTCTTTTTTTCTCCAACACCTCCACCATTTCTTTCACTCCTCCACTCTCCATACTGAATGCCTTTTTTTCTTCTCCAGAACATCCGGCCTCAACCACAAACGTATAACAATTACAAACGAACATTAATTTCATTATTCCCACTCTGTCGCAGTCATTCCCATCTCCCTGTCTAGCAAAGCCATGGAAGAAAAGATACCGGTGGGGGTGGAGGAGGGGGTTAGCACCAGTACCCACCTACCTCAGATTAACGAGTAACAAACTAAGCAGGTGGGGGAGAGATGGAGGAGGAGGAGGAGGCAACCATAAGTTAGAAAACACTTCAGTTTTACCTGACCCTTATCTCATTTGTTTTTCTTTTTTGATATATTTGCTTAATTAAGAAGGGCTGTGCTCTCAGACATTTTCACACTCACTAAATGCAGGAATTGTTATCTTGGCCCAAATCAGCTTTGACTGAGCAGATCTATAATCAAAGGTGTTCTAACCATGACCATCCCCCCCTGTTTTTTGTGTGTGTATGTGTGCCTGTCTATCTATCTATCTATCTATCTATCTATCTATATAATATAATACATATATATATATATATATATATATATATATATCATAGGCACAGATATTGCTGTGTGGTAAGAAGTTTGCTTCCCAAGCACATGGTTCTGGGTTCAGTCCCACTGTGTGGCACCTTGAGCCTTGGACTGATCAAAGCCTTGTGAGTGGATTTGGTAGACGGAAACTGAAAGAAGCCCTGTGTGTGTGTGTGTGTGTGTGTGTGTGTGTGTGTGCATGCACTCCGGAAAATGCTCGAAAAATAAGAGGTGTTACCTTAGTTCATTGGTAGTGAACAGCTGACACCGTAGCACATCTCCAGCGTTAGAAGCTGTTCAAAGGCAATAATGATAATAATAAGAATAATGATGATGAACTTATTGTATACAGTGCTCAGGTGCACTGCAACTCATCAGGAAAAGTTGTCAAAAGTGCACAAACAGTGCATAGAATAATGCGCAGAAAGTGAACAGCGAAGGAGTCATTTAAAAAAAAATGTGAGTGGGGACATCAGGTGCACTGTTGGCAAATTTCAGGAAGCATGGAAGTTTTGAAGGATGTAGTGTCTTGGCAGCTAACCACTGATGCGGGTAGTTTCTTCCATGCTTCAGCAATTCTGCATATGGAAAAAATGTTTCTGAAAGTGATGGGTGTTGTGTTGTTTTTTGATTTTGTAAGCATTTCCGTGGGTGTTAGGTGTATGGGATTCAAAAAGGTGCCTAAGGTTGTTGTTGGAAAGATGGCAAATAATCTTGTAGCTGTTTACCAAGTTAGTTGCCAGACATTGGAGCTTTAATGTATCTATGCCCAGGGAAGCAAGACATTCAAATTTTCCGTTTGCTTCTTCCTATAAGAAAAAAAAAAAAAAAAAACTCATGGCACTAATATGGGTCCTATTAAATTAATTGTCGAGTACTTTAGTTCCTTAATACTGGAATATGACACCACTTCTTGACATCCTGGTTATATTAACAGGGTAAAATCTTAAACTACTGTTTTAATGTCTTTCATTATTTTTAAAAACTAGTATGTGATTGAGACAGGTTTGGCTGCTATTTCTAGCAGATCGATTGATTACAGAAATTCTATACAAACCCGTGTAGTTACAGAATGTAAAAACCTTTAAAATAGACACAATGTAAATCAGTGGCACCCCACAAGAATCCCCAAACAAAATTGACGGTAGCACAGCGACCAAAAGTTCTTCAGTGAGATATTTGTTTAATACTTTCTCAGTTTCATTTATTTAACGGCTCTGCTATGGAATTATATTTTAAGCGTAATAATAGTTACATAAGGGAAAGAAGTGTCCGGTGAAACAAAGTTGTAACTGCTTCGATTTAAAATATAAAGCAATTATAGAGTTGTGTCCCTTGAATAAATTTATAGTTACCTCCCTTGAAAAAGTAGAAATATGAGATGACATTGAAATTATTAATTTGAAAAATTAATTTTATAAGGAAGAAACCAGCATTGGCAATATTAGTACGAGGATAGCAGTTACGTAATGGACACCACATGGTTTCTGGCAAAATGCTTTGCAGTATTTGGTTACATAATTAATGCCCTGCGAAGGGAAAATCTGTGGTTAATTATTTGTGTTTCCTGCCACTTTCGACTACATAGTTTCAGGTTCGAACTCACAGCGCAGCACCTTGGGCAAATATCTTCTTCTATGGGTTCGGATCAACCAAAATCTTGTCCGTAGAAGTTATGGAAACCCGTCCTCTTCGTATAATTAATCTGTCATTCACCTAAACCTTGGGGCCATTTAGTGGAGTATAGCCTGTTGCAAAACTCTACCATAGAAAAGGTATGGGTGGGGTGATACTGAAGTGAATAGTAGTTTTGGTAGTAAAATTTGAAGTGGAGGGAAGAATACAAAGATGTGAAATTACTATAAATAGACGTCTGTGATAGGTTAGTGGTAGGTAGGAATCAGAGAGGAGGAAAGAAGGCATAATGACATACGTATGCATGCACTCACATACATATACATGTGCGAATATGTATACATGCATATACACACACACACATATATATACAGACATATACATACACCTATACATAAACATACATATATATACATGCATGCTCACTCGAATCCGTAAATGTATTCATACACACATATGCATGCGCATACATGTACATATGCAGCACATGCACATATGTACACACAGGCGCACGTGCATTTACAGTCACATGCATGCACGCCTACAGGTACTTGCGTATACACATATACACACACATTCATATATATTTGTATATATACATATACACGTACACATACATACGCACACACACAAACACATACATATATGCTCTTCAATAGAAAGGAATAAGAGAAAATAAAGAAAGAGAGAATTAAATTAAAACTTGTGGATTTAGCAATTAAGAATATATATATTTCTTTTCTCTTATGAATCTAACAAGTTCTCTATCCCTCATTTATTTAATACAATTGTTAAATTATTTATTTTGATACATCAGCTAATAGTAAGGGTCTCAATGTGTATTCCGCTATTTGATTAATACAACATCATTGGTTCTAGACATTTATTTATTCACATAATGTCTATTTAATTATATCTATTATACCTATTCCTACAATGTCTATTTAATTTTATTTATTTGAATTTATTAAACGTATATTTTATCCTATGTGGGCAATAAAAACCTATTATATTAATAAATTGATTTTATCTGTGATCAAACTCTCCATTTTCGTTATATGTATGTACATATATATATATATATATATATATATATATATA
>NC_068993.1:61300291-61319681 GCF_001194135.2 Octopus bimaculoides | reverse complement strand
ATATATATATATATATATATATTGGGGCAGTCCATAAATAATGTGGGTTTTTTTATACTTTTTATTTTTTATTTTTCACAATTAAAATAAGCAAAGTTCTTTTCTAATCTAAGATATACTCTCCTTCATTTTCTACATTGCTCTTCCATCTTATCTGGTAGATTTGCAAGGCCCCTCTTCCAAAATTCACTTGTCTATGATGAAAAATACTCCTCCAGTAATGTTCTCACCTTGTCTACAGAATTCCTATTTTTTCTGTCCAAATTATTTTGAACACTGTGGAATAAATGATAATCAGATGGAGCAATGACCGGCGAATATGGTGGGTGGAGCATCATTTCCCATTCAAACTGCTCCAGTCTTTGGAATGTAATTCTTGCTGTATGTGGCCGAGCATTAATCATCCTGATGGAAGAACACCTTTCGTCTTGAAACCAAAGATAGTCGTTTTTATTCTAGCCCTGACTTAAGCCACTCAAGTTGCTCACAGTTGGTCTCCTCTGTTATTGTTTGGTTTGGTTTTATAAGTTCAAAGTGGACTAAACCCTTCATATCTCATCAAACAGATAACCACACCTTATGTGGGTGAAGACCATTTTCAGCCTGGGATGCCATTGTTTCTCCTTTGCCTACCCACTGTCTTCAGTGGATAGGCAATTTTTCTCATTTTATATACGTATATGTGAGTGTGTGTGTATGTGTGTACAGGGTGTGATGGGTAAATTGTTGCCATTTTATAATTTTAATTTTGTGCATGCACATTGTTTGTTTTTGATTTTGTTGACTGCACAGTATAGTTGGGCACAATCTGTGAGAAAAACAGCACCATGATACAATTCACTCTGACAGAAATTTGGAAATGACATGCTGTACTGTTTAGCATTTGTGCCAGAAGCTCCAATATGAATATTTCAGAGTGCTAGATGTCAATCTGAATCCCTAAAACATCTGCCAAGAGGGATAAAAATCAAACATCCAGTAAACCTCATGGTGTTTGGAGTGATCACTAGTGATGGTGACGTTATGCCTCTATTCATCTTCCCACACGGTCTCAGACTCAACACAGAAGCCTACATCAAGTGTCTGGAGGAGGTAGTGCTACCCTAGCTCAAGAGGGTGGCTGCTGGAAGATCCTATGTCTGGTAACAGGACTCTGCACCATGCCATACAAGCAGGAGAACCCAGTCATGGCTGTCAGACAAATTCTGTGACCACATCACCCCTAACATCTGGCCACCTAACTCTCCAGACTGCAACCCCCTTGATTATTATGTGTGGGGCATAGTTGAGTGAGAGATCAACAAAACTCCTTGTAACACCAAAGATGAACTGAAGGCAAGTATTATGGCAGCATTCACCAACTTAAAGAAGGAGACCATTCAGAAGAATTGCAGGAGATTCCAAAGTTGTCTAGAGGCCATGATTGAAGCTAATGGCGATTCTATTGAATAAATGTATGTGTGTTTGTGTGTCTGTGTTTGTCCTACCAACATTGCTTGACAACCAATGCTGGTGTGTTTACGTCCCTGTAACCTAGTGGTTTGGCAAAAGAGACTGATAGAATAAATACTAGGCTTACAAAGAATAAGTCCTGGGGTCAATTTACTTGACTAAAGGTGGTGCTCTAGTATGGCCACTGTCAAATGACTGAAACAAGTAAAAGAGTAAAAGAATAGAAGAATATATATATATATGTATGTGTGGATGTGTTTGTCCCCTGCCACTGCTTGACAACCAGTGTTGGTGTGTTTACGTCCTCACAACTTAGTGGTTTGGCAGAAGGCACTGATCGAATAAAATAAAAATGAGCGTTGGAATTGATTCATTTGACTAAAATTCTTCAAGATGGTGCTCCAGCATGGCCGCAGTCTAGTGACTGAAACACACATGAAAGACAAAGGATAAAAGTTAAAAGATACTCTCGCACCCACATAATTGTGATAGAACAGAAAAGAAATGAATTAAAAGGGGAAGAAGCAGTGGGAAATATAAAGAATAAGACAAGAGACAGTATTGGGAAATAATAAGCTTGAAATAAGGTTTATAGGTCACAAGAGCATGCATAAAATTTGAGTCATATTCTCTAACCACACCTCAAAATGCTTTCTCACACAATGAAATGTAAGATCAACACTTAAACTTAGCTGCATAGAATCACATACACAGAAGTGAGAATGTAGTGAAATATGACACAACCACACTCAATCATATACACTTATAGCCATGTATATACATATACACCGCAGGGAGATATACATTTACACACACACACATGTATAAATATATATATATATATATCTTAAATATAATAAAAAGGAAGATGTGTGTGTTTGTACAGGCCTTTTTCTTGATCCCCTTAAAATCAATATTTTTAATCCAGTTTTGTTCATGCTGGGAACATATATCACTTATATTTCAGAGATGGTCATAAACTCTTCATATTTTTCACATAATGAGTAATGCCGCCCCTAGGGGATGTAAACACCTTCTTATGGATAAATAACAAATACCAACAATCATTGCTTCTTGATGACGTAGGTATGCTTCATACACTTTGTCTTCTACCACAGTTTTTACAATGCCCATTCACTGCAAGCTGCTGATATTTGCACATTAGCACTTCCTTGAGGTAGACATGCAGTTTAAATCGACTTTTAAATATTTTTTAAATGCCTTCAGGAATTAATCCACATTATATATATTCTCTGCTTTTACTCTTACAAAGTTGTGACAGTTGTACAGTTTTTACAATGCCCATTCACTGCAAACTTCTGATATTTGCACATTAGCACAAGGCTGTTTTTGCACCTACAAATTCAGCGGTCACCACTCTTAACTATGACTTACTCAGTCAGATACCTTCTCAAGAATGTTGTTACAGATCAGTTGACACCATTACCGACCTCAATCAGGTGACACACTTTCTAACAGAATTTCTCAACTCCCACCATCCTCCAGGATTCCCTCCCCATCAACTTCACTTAAAAGTCGGTTGCCCTGCCATCCTCCTATGCAATCCAAATGCACCCACACTATGCAATGGAACTCACCATGGGGTCAATCAAATGATGGACCATGTCATTCATTGAAGCTCAAATTATCATGGGACATGGCAAAAACAATACCGTTTTTAATCTGAAAATTCTGCTGACCCCAACAGACTGCCCCTACCGTATGCGGAGACTTCAGTTCCCTCTCAAACTCAGCTTCACCATGACAGTTAACAAAGCATAAGATCAATTGCTGAAAGTTGTCGGATTGAACCTTCGAATGTCATACTTTCTACATCAGTTGTTCAAGAGTTGGCCATCCAAACAAATTATTCATCTATGCTCCTGAAGGTAAAACCAAAAATGTTGTCTATAAAGCAGCCCTACAGTAGTTACTCCTCTACTGCAATCTTCACATCTATGCCAGACTTCCTACAAACATTTCATTGAAATTTCGCTTCATTTCCCTGATTCCTGTTAACGGTACTTTACCTTCAATGGCCCTTCATATTTTACGCATGCTGTTCGCTCATAAGCAGGCTCTGACATTTATCTTTGTTCATGCCATTATTCTATTTGTCTGTTTGCTATAAATGTTTGCTTTTGTTTATCATACATGACCTTCATTGAAAAAAGCTTCAATATGGTTGTGTCAGGCATTACAAGTAAAATAACTACATACTACAAAATGCTTCAGGTAAGATGTAGGATCCCTAATGCCAACTGAAATATCAATCTCATTTCATGGACTTTCATTTATTACTAACTGCCAATTTTGTGTTCAAAAAACTTTATTCATTACCTAGTTTGTTTAATACCATATCATAAACTGCTAATGAAATTGGTAATTATACACTTTATGTTTATCAACTTGAAACGACTTCTAACTGCGGGCTAATTCATCTTAAACTGTCCAAAGGAGTGCACCATTATAATAAATTACACCATCCAAAGGATGGGTGCATTTGCTAGTATATCATCATTTAATGTCTGATGTCCATGCTAGCATGGGTTGGACGATTTGACTGACAACTGGTGAACCAGATGGCTGCACCAGGCTCCAATCTGATTTGGCAGAGTTTCTATGGCTGGATGCCCTTCCTAACGCCAACCACTCCAAGAGTGTAGTGGGTGCTTTTACGTGCCACCGGCATGAAAGCCAGTCAGGCGGTACTGGCAACGGCCAAGCCTAAAATGGTGTATTTTACGTGCCACCTGCACAGGAGCCAGTCCAGTGGCACTGGCAACGACTTCGCTCAAATGTCTTTTCACGTGCCACTGGCACAAGTACCGTGAAGGCAATGCTGGTAACGATCACGCGCAAATGGTGCTATTTACGTGCCACTGGCACGGAAGCCAGGCAGCTGCTCTGGCAACAATCATGCTCAGGTGGTGCTTTTAGCACTCCACTGGCACAAGTGCTATCACGATTTTGCTTTGACTTGCCCCAACAGGTTTTCGCAAGCCGAGTTCAGTGTCCAATGAAGGAGACGTTGGCATGGGTGCCAGTCATCGAATTTAGTTTGATTTCGATTTCACTTGCCTCAACAGGTCTTGAGAATGAACAGCATTTTCTCTCAGTTGCTCAACGTTGAATGAGCCTTCAGTTTTATACATCCATCTATCTTTGTTCCGGAAATATATTTTGGCAAGAAACAAGTTTCCATCAGTCAGAATGTGGTCCTACATGTTCGGCATCATGAGTATTCCTATGTCCTTATGCACTCTCCCGAGATAGTCATTGATCCTTTGCTGTGCTTGCATGACTTTTGTCCTGATGGTTTTCTACCTACCCTCTTTACTAGGTTGACAAATACAAATTATAAGGACTTATTATAGTCACTTATTAAGGGGGTGAGCTGGTAGAACTGTTAGCATGCCAGGCAAAATGCTTAGTGGCATTTCATCCATTTTTATGTTCTGAGTTCAAATTCAGCTGTGGTTGATTTTACCTTTCATCCTTTTGGGGTTGATAAAATAAGTACCAGTTGAACACTGGCATCAATGAAAATGACATACCCCATCTCTCTAAATTGCGGGCCTTGTGCTAAAATTTGAAACCAGTAATAGGGACTTACTTTTAATTAAATACTTCTGCATTTGTTTCACTAAAAAGATGGCATCGGTAGTACTTCTTTTAGGTGTAATGCTGAACTGCATCTCATCTTGGCTAATTTTCTTCCTATTTAGTTGTGCTGTGACTTTTCCTATAATCTTTGTCACATGGCCCAACAATTTGATGTCTCTCTAATTTCCTCTCTCTTGTGCAACTCCTTCGCTCTTTTTGCATTTGACAATGACACTGCTATGCCAGTCACTGGATATGGTACTTTCCTGTACTGCCTGACTCACTCTGCATGCATGTGACCTACTTAGCCAGATATTTGAATCGTTTCGGTCACAATTCCCGAAAGAATGTCTCACTTCCCTGCCTTCATATCTTTAATTGCATTTGTGATCGTACAGCTGTCAACTTGAATAGCTAGACCTTTTGTTGGATCAACTTGGGCTAGGGCCTCTCTCTCCTCTTGTGTCCTCCTCATTTAGCCGCCTGTCATTAACAACACCTTCATACATCCTTTTATCTGCGTCATTAGCAGTGGCAAGCTGACAGAAACGTTAGCACACCGGGCGAAATGCTCAGCAGTACGTTCTGAGTTCAAATTCCACTGAGGTCGACTTTGCCTTTCATCGTTTCGGGGTTGATAAGTGAAGTACCAGTTGCGTACTGGGGTTGATGTAATCGACTATCCCACTCCCCCAAATTTCAGGCTTTGTGCCTATAGTTGAAAGGATTATTATCATTATTATTATTATCATTATTATTATTATTATTATTTCCTGCAGCGTCGAGAGGCACCTTGCCATCACCAATTGTCAAAATGTCCTGTGCAAGCTTTTTGGACATTTGGTCACCGTGTAGCTGAGCTCTCGTGTTAGTGTTAAGACTGAGGATGGTAACATGATGCCACATGGTATGCTTGGACCTCATCTGCTCTAGTGCCTTTCGGAATGACAGGAAGAGTTTGCCTGAAATCACCTGACAACAGAAGTGTAACACCTCCCATTGGAGCTTGACAGTCTTGGATGTCTTCCAGGGCTCTATCTAATACTTCCAAAGCTCTCTTGTGAGCCATGGTGCACTCATCCCAGACAATTAGATGACACCTTTGAAGTACCTGCTCCTGATCTGAGCTTTTGGTGATGTTGCATGAAGGCATGTCGGATGCTGTTAAATTGAGAGGGAGTTTGAAAGTGGAGTGTGCTGTCCTGCCACTGGGTAACAAAGTAGCTGCAATCCTAGAGGAAGCCAACAGCTACCGCAATGTCCTGATGCTGTAGTAGTAGTAGTAGTAGTAGTAGTAGTAATAATAATAATAATAATAATAATAATAATAATAATAATAATAATAATAATAATAGTAATAGTAGTAGTAGTAGTAGTAGTAGTAGTAGTAATAATAATAATAATAATAATAATAATAATAATAATAATAATAATAATTAATATGAACACACAGACACATAATTCGGCCTTTTACTGATCTTTAATTTCGTTTTTCTCATGACTCATCAGCATAACTAGAAATTATTAATTTTGAAATTTACTATGTCAAGTGATCCCATACTGATTAGAATCACATCGAAATCGTAAAGCACTTCGGTCG
Source organism: Octopus bimaculoides (assembly GCF_001194135.2). Classification (NCBI taxonomy): domain Eukaryota; kingdom Metazoa; phylum Mollusca; class Cephalopoda; order Octopoda; family Octopodidae; genus Octopus; species Octopus bimaculoides. The sequence continues at coordinate 61,313,023 of NC_068993.1, read as the reverse complement.
CAAAGTTCAGCCCCAAAAAATTCATTTTACGCAAAAAAAAAAAAAATCATCCACCATTTCAATGTTCGAGTTAATTGTTTTGAGAAGTGCAACAAAATAATAATAATAATAATAAAAATGTCGATAATGAGAAACAGACCGTTGTGATGTTCATGCATTTTTTTCTTGAGTTTTGATGATGAAATTGGGTAAATAGTGTAATAAGCATAAAGAAATCTGAAACGAACTCATTAAAATATTTAGAATAGTTTTTAATTTAGAAGTTAGTAACTGCGACAACTAAGATAATCCATTGATTACAGAAAACAACAAAATTGATATATTTTTATTTATTTCCTCATTAATATAATTTAAGTTGTGATAATACATTTTAAAGTCTATTCTCATTGAAGTATGAAAAAGTCGGTTATGGCTTTTCATTCATTCATCCGCGGCGCGCAATAAAACGAGGAGGCTTTTTATAGGATTACACATTTAACGATCAATTTTCTTTTGCATATACACACTTAGAATAGATATATTATCTCAGATGTTTGCTTGAATGATCAACATGCCTTATATCAATAATTGATAGGCTCTTTAGAGAATGGGGGAAAATATGAAATCGTAGGAAGTTAAAGACACTCCCTGATTCGCCGTAAAGTGACGGAAAATAAATTTAACTGCGAATCGGTTGTTGTTTAGTCCCAGATCAGCCCTGATGGCAGCAGCAGTTAATATATGATTAAAAGCAATTCCAACAATGAGCGATCCCTTTTTATAGTACAACAGAGCTACTCTGTACAATGTATGTTTTTTTTTTTTTTCCCTTGATTAAAGGTGGTAGGATGTGATTTAGGGTGTTTGGCTGCCATTTCTAGCAGGTACAGTGACGTTTCCCTTCGTTAGCTCAACACGAAGTCGCCAAATCAGTTCTCTGGGGTTTGAATCCTTACATTACTCTGTATTGTAGGGGGTGTTGCTTACGTTGCTCTGTAGCCCTGATCGAACAGTCTGATGAAAGACATTCCACGTAACCGTGTCTGTCCCACCCACCTTTTTATTCCAGGCATAAAATTTCTAAGCCTTGATTGTCCAGTATATTCTTCTTATTTATTACAGTTAGGTGTGGTTTGAGGGAGATTTATCTGCTATTGTTAGAGGTTTAATAAACTTAAGCTCCATCCTTTTTCATAAGGCATAGACTACAGAGAAGTCAGAATCAATCATTATACTCTTCCTAAAGCAGCAAGCTGCCACAATCGTTACCGCGTCGGACAAAAATGTTTAGCGACATTTCTTCAGGCTCCTCATATTCTTGCATTCAAATGCCGCCGAAGTTGACTTTGCCTTTTTATTCTTTCAGGATCGATAAAATAAGTACCGGTTGAGCACTGGAGTCAATATAATCGGCTTACCCCTCCCCTCAACCCTGCTGGCCTTGTGCTAAAATGAGAATCAATCTATTATACTGTCCCTACCCTTATATACTTTAATATTTATATGGCTACTACCAGCTAAGGGAGATAACCTTCAATAGACATGATATATTTTTAATGGATTCTTATGTAAAATATTATTGCGTAATTAAGGATTATATTCACCCCTGTCCCTTTTTAAAATCACATCCTTTAATTGATGTCTCAATTAGTATTTAAGTGGGTCTTATTTGTTTTAATTTTGAGTTCAACCAGTTAATTATAAAAAGATGTTACCCCCACTGAATAACTATAAATAATTTTATTGCCGTTGTTATTAACTGCAAATTGTTGTGGAATTTTAATATTTTAATTCTCACATCTAACAATCTGGATAATTAAAATAACTAAACGATGAATCAACTCTTTTTTTTTTCGCTCAGACGTCGTCAATGTTTTATTTGTTTCAGCCATCGAACCTCGGCCATGCTGGGGCACCGCCTTAGTATTCAGTCGAACAAATTTATACCAGTATTTGTGCGTTTTAAAGTCAGGTGCTTATTCTATCGGTCCAAGTAGCCGAACCGCTAGATTACGGGGACGTAAACAAACCAACACCGGTTGTCAAGCGGTGTGAATATGGGGAACACACGTACACACGACATGCTTCTTTCAGTTTCCGTCTACCAAATCCACTCACAAGTCCTTGATCGGCCCGGACGTGTTTACTTATAAAATAAATTATTGTTATAAATTTTCCTTCTTCCTCTCCACTATTACTATAAATATATATATATTTTTTTTGCAGTGTTTTATTTATTCATAAAGTATTTTTTAAAAATTAAACAGTAAAAATAATAGCAGGCTAATTAAAAAAAAAAATTTTAATTACGTATATTTTAAAAACAGTCATTACTTATATGATAATTACTTTATAAAATTAAGTGATTTCGTTCAAAGACAATTAAATAAGAAAGATTTTGTAATTTTCTTCGATTTTCCGTCTCCAACTGAATGGAGGCCATAAGGCGCACGCTGATTGGATATATGACCCCCAGCAATCAGCAGTGAATTTAGAGAACTCAATAAATTTTGAATCACTGTAATCTGTTGGAAGAATACAGCTAGGCTATTAAATATATAATATCTATTTTATGAAGTGCTTGTTTTTAAAAATTCGAATAGCCACATTTTAAAAGGGCAGTTTAAGGTCAAGCAAGTGAACCAATCAGCATCGAGTTGACATCGAAGTGTCGGGCAGGAGAATAACAGTAAGTAGAGTGCGCCATTTTTGTACGCCGTCTGTCCTAAGAGAAAAAAGAAGTTTCATCCGCCAAACCCATTGCTGGTGGTGCATCATGCCTGATGACAAGAAGGTAGATATATGGAGGCTTCGTCTGAACCCTCTCCTAATCATTATACCCTCGTGTTTATCAAAAAACCAATAATGTCTCTTTGTCTGTACAGAAGTGTAGCCGCGTGTGTCTGTGTATACACACACAGACACTAATATATATATATGTGTGTATATATAATCGCTTTGAACCACACACACATTTGTATATACAGGCTTTGAATCACATACATACGTTTATGTGTGTTTAAATATCTTTTTCTCTCTATATAAGCGTGTGTGAATAAAGTCCCCCGGTTTCTCTTCTGAACCGAAAAAGAAAAAAAAAAAAAAAGCTGATTGAAACATTTAAATTTTTTATTTTGAACCGCATTAATTTGTTTCTCTCGTTTATGTCTAAGCACAAATGTATTATTACCCTTTCGCAGAGATGTATTTGTAAGCTGTATTTATGTTATAATTCCGATTGTGCCACTTTTATGCTTTATATATATGTATACAGCCACACACATGCATATATATACAGCTACACACGATATATATATATATATATACACATACACATATATACACATACATAAGAACGAACTAAAGAACGAGTTATCAACACCGCATTGGTGAATGATGAATAATTTCTGTTAGTATTAATAGTACCCAACTATTAACACACACACACAATACACACATATTTATTATTTCCACCTGTAAATCGTGTTTGGTCATTTCGACACGAATAAAAAAAATTAATTCCAATTTTATATTTTTAAATGACAGCAAAATAAGAAACAAAAAAAAAAAAAAGCTGTAAACACCAGAAAAGTGTTGAGCTTCATCCAATTCTTCCAATGGAGTCTTTGGTTATTTTCTCTCTTTCTGACACACATTCTCTTATTTATTTCTCCACATTTTAGATTTAAATAAATCGCTAACGACCCCAGACTCCGTTTCAAACAAAGCAAAATATTTGATACCTAATCTCTTTCTGCACTGCTTTAATTTAATTATAAACGAACCATCTAATTGCTTCACTTTATATATTTTCATACACACATATCCAGTCTGCCTTTGTCTTGATTTTTAATTATAAACGATAGGCATACATATATTACACATCGTTTTCCAGACATTTTTTTTTCTCCCCGAATAAGAGGAAATGCTGCTTATATATTTAAAAAAAATAATCCTCTTCGTGAAATTTCCAATGACTAATGATGTTATTTAAGAATTTCGAATCGGTGTGACTAAACAAGAACGAGGAGGAAAAGAAAAAGAAGTCGAAGGAGTGTGGCATGGCTCCTACTCTTCCTTTTATAAAAGGAACCGGTAGTAGCTCTGGGAGTTCTTTTATTTGTCGACAAACCACCATCACCACTACAACGCCGAAATGTCGTTTCTTCCTCCTGTATTGGCGGCCTTTGTGTTTTAATTCAACATTGCAGATTCCATTGAGATCCAACCTCAGCCATTCACTTTTTCTCTTCCTTACTTCCTATTCTACTTACACTCGCACTCAATCTCTTCCTCCTCCTCCTCTCTCGTTGCCCCCATTTTCTTCCAAAATATCCTTCACTCAACTCCTACTCACATTCTACTCGACTCCTCCTCCCTTCACTCATCTAATATCGCTTCAACTTATCTCCACAACCGGCTTCCTACTTTCTCTTACTCTCTCCCGCTCTTCACTTTGTCTTTTCTTTCCCTCTCTCCTTCCATGTCTCTTTCTCTACCTACTCCTCCATTTCTTTGTCTCTGCCTTCCTTCCTCCCCTTCACTGTCCACTGTACTCACACACCCTTGTCCACATATATCTTACCTTCCCTAATCCATGCCTGCCTGCCTGCACTCTCATTCTCTCCCCCCCTCGCTTTATATCTTTATTCTCCTCTCTCAGCCGTTATATCTTTCTACATTCTCTCCAATTTCCTCTCTCTCACAACTTTTACTCTCCTCCCACTACTCTCTCTCTTTCACTCTGGTCTTGTCGCTCTCAATTTACACTCCAATGTTGCTGGATGCAAAAATATCCATTCCACCTTCTCTCTCTCTTTCTCCCGCCTTTTCCTTATATTTTCACCACCATTATTATATACTGTCACTCATTTCTTTTCATTACAAACACTTGGCTTTTTTTAATTTTTATTTTACAGTTTTTCCCGTGTGTCTTTTCATTGACCCCCCCCCCCGTTTTATCAATGTGCGTGTGTAATAAGGTAAACATTTGTTGGTACCGAAAGGTTTTCCTACAATCAACTTGGCAGTCAAAGCGCCCTCACCACAGCCAGTCTGAAATGTTTTAAAAGAACCGGCAGCAACTATGGAGTCGACCCCTTTATTTTTTTCTCTACGACTACTTGGTACAAACACGTGTAGTCCCAACACTTTCTGTCCCTTTCTACTCGAAAGCCTTTTTTGCCTTGTTTCACGGCCCCCTTTTTTTTCTTTTTATAATGTTGGAGTGTATATAAAATATCTATTACATAAAACTTCATTCAACTGATAAAAGTACATTTGATTGAATGTGTGGACAGGGTAAAAACATGTCGTTCGTCTGTGGCCATACTGGGACACGCTGTTTTTTTTTTTCGTTTTTACTTATATTTTACTGGTATTAAAAATATTGATCATATTTACACATTTTTATTGTAGCTTTTAGCCTGGTAATAGTTTTGTTTTCACGCTTTCTACTCTGACTGAAAGATAATCGACTGCTTTTCACATCTTATTAGAAATATCTCCCTTTCCTTTAGTTATTTGAAAAAGGCTATGATTTGACATTTTCCCCATTGCTTTCTTCCTTGTACGTATGTGATTTCAATTTTTTTCTTCAAGAATTCCTCTTTTCTTTTTCTCTCAATTCCTCGATCAACCGTGAATGCGATCTTTTTTTTGTCTTTTACGAGTTGTCATTCATGCTTTCAGTGTTTTTCGTATTATGTCCGGTAAGTTTAGATGTACGTAGACTAGAACAGTAAGAATTGTTTTTATCGAGATGTCTTAAAGGAAGAACAGAAACAGTTTCAACCATCTTCAGAGGTTTTTCCAGTCCATTGATCCATAGTAACAACAGTTGGCGCCGTTTCTTGTATCTATTACCACTGTTTATTCTATCCTACGTAAAGTAACCAGTTCTAGTTTTGTTAGTATTCTAAATTTAATAGGTATTAAAGTTAGTAGTATTGTCATGTAATCTTGTGTCCTGAACATCTATGAATCTAAATTAACATTCAATTTGTCTTTTTGTGATATTAAATCGACTAAATTTGATTATTGTGAAATAAATCTGGAAATAATTGTCACTAGACTAGATTTCTTTTCGTCGATCATTTCTCCCTGTTTATGGTGATAGAATATGTCTTGGTTTATTTGACTTTCAAGAGGTTAGTTGTACGTGTGTTTATATATTATATGTTTTTTTTGTCTTTTTTTTTACATTTAAAAAGATTGAATTTTTTTCCAATATATAGTTGGAATTTTTACCCTAATCCATATTGTGTAACTTTCTCGTTGAATCTAGAGTTGCTGTCAGTGACCCCGCTTTGGCCTACCTAAAGAATTAGCAAGTATTTCCGTTTCTGAAATTCCCCTGTCCATCCAAAATCCTTATGCTGTAATATATTGCTGTAAGTTCAAAAGCAGATTTGAATATTTCATTCTGGTATATGTTTGTTATTTTTTTTTTTAAATAAAGTGTTTTTTTTTTAAATTTTAAAATTATTTTTGCTTTGTAAAGTCTGCTTAAACCATGAATTTAGCTAAGGCATATTTTAGAAACTGTACAAATATGAATATAATTTTTACATTCATTAAATTTTCTAATTTCTCATATATATTGTTTGCATGATAAATAATACTTGAGCTTTCATTTGTAAAATATGTTAGATGGCCAATTCTACATTGATTTTTTCCTATTTTATTTCCATCTTACCCAGTCATAGGTTTTGATTTGGACAATTGGTCTAATTTGTAGGATTTTTGTCATGTGCTTTGCTGGTGGTGGTCATATTTCTCATTTGATGGTTAATTTGTAGGGCTTGGTTTTTTTTTTTTTGTATGAATGAAAACTTATTTTTGGTATTGTCCTTCCGTTAGCATATCCCTTAATGTTGCTAGGAATCCCTTCCTCTCCTCAACCTGCCTTTTACCATTAAAACTATAGGATTTAAATAGTTTGCCGTTGTCTGCTGTGTTGGTCCAAATATGCTGTTTTGGTTGGTTCCATTGTGTATTAATTTTTTTTTTGTGATTTCTTTGATGCTAATTTCAGATTTTCTTCTAGGTTTGCTAATAAATCATTGTTTCACTCGGTTTCGGGTTTTTTTCACTCTGGTCCACTGTTAAAGGGTTGCGCTTTATCAAAATCTTTGACTTATTGAGTCTAATTTTCCTAATACCTGTATTAGATATTTTTTATCTTCCTAATCAGGAGAGAGGGAGGATGGTCTCCTCAAACTGGACACTTGACCCGAATCCATGCAACAGTGAACTCCATCCAAGGAGGCCAGGTGGTGATGTGTGGTGTTAACCCAGGCCAGGTGGATTGAGTAAATACTAAGTTGGTAGATTTTTAATGTTGGCAATGGTTTATATTCATTCTGATTAGGTTCCCTAAAAGTGGTTTATCAAATAGTTTCAACCAGTTTTAGTCTTACAGAAATGGTGCTTTGTTGGATTGTCGTATAGAAATGGAGACTTATTATAAAAAGATTTGGATTATATAATCCATCAGTATTTGTTAATGTCTTATTTCAACAGAAATACTGCTAAAAGACATCAGAAATGTCGATTAAGCCATTCATGATTTAAAATGTTGGCTCCATATTTCGTGCAACTTGAAAAGAGAAATGTTCTATCAAGTTTTGCAGCAGTTTCCCATTTCAGTCCATTACTTAACTGATTGTTTAAAACTCCTCACAATCCAACACAGCAAACAGTACTACTGCAGGACTTTAGCTGAGACACATGAAAGAATCCTGTAAGTAGACTTTTAGGTCAAATTCTAGATTGACTTAACTACATAAGGTCATTAGTTGAAACTTCACTAAAATCTATTGTACCAGTTGAAATGCAAGGTACATAACTCTGCTTGTTCCACTTGAGTGATAAAGTAGGGCTGAAGTAGAAATGCCACCAGTGAGGGCATGTATACCAAGAAACGGAGAAATAGTTGCAAAACTGTCCCATTTGAAATGTTACTTCTGTCTTGATCATTTCGTCTTTTGGTGTATAATTTGCTTAGAATATTTGAATCCCTTAACATAACTGGTATTGTTAGCAACTTTGCTTTGGCAAGTCCAGTGTTTGGTGTAGGAATATTAGAAATGTTTTATTTCTTTTGTAGTTAAGCATATATAGATCTCTATCACCAAAGTTTCTATCATGAGGTGGAGATGTTTTAGTATTTGGTTATCTCTTCTGTCTATATTAAGGGCTAATGATTATGAGAGCATTATTTTTACTTCAGGCAAGGATTAGGGTACTTTGCTTTGATAACCAATTAGTGAAACAGTGTTTACTATGTGACGATTGTTTTTTTTTATGTAGTTGGAGTGTGCACAAATAAAGGCTTGCTTTATTCTGTAGGATGAGGATTTTCAAATTTGTTGATGTGGTATTTGAAGATTTGTAAATATAAAATTGAGCACTGGGAGATCTTTTTTCTCAATCTGTTCTTAGCTCTTTGGAATACATCTTCTGCCAAATGACTGTTTAGGAATAATATGGCTGGTACCATTCTACTACATTGTTGTTTCTGTTGTAGTATTTGCATTGTTTTATTGTATTAGTTTTTATTTTCACTTGATTCAGTTTTCTTTGGATCATTAAGATTGCAGTTCATTGAAGGTTTTCATACATTAAACATTTTTGCCCTCACCTCCCCTCCCCCAGTGTAATAAAGTAATATAAATCTGTTTCGGTTCCAGCAGAATAGAACATGGCATGTCTAATAATAAAAAGGTTACTATGGAATATTTTAGAGACCATCTCCAAGACTGGGACAGCCTACAATAACTTTTACAAACCTGTTACCAGTTCAAAATATGCTTAAGGCATATTCGAACCTACAAGAAAAGCCATTCACTGTGTTTTGACATGATGGAAATTTCTCCCTGCTGACAAAATAGGTGTAACCATATACCAAGTCAGCTCACAGTGTTCTCTCACCTGGCTGGGATGCTTGCATTTCAAAGTGGTCACCTCCTCTTCAGCTACAGAGATGAGAAAGGCAGATGCTGACTCAGTGTATATGCTCCTGTTTGTCAACAGCAGGAAATTTTCTCCAAGACAGAGTACAATGAATGGCTTTCTTTACAGGTTCGAATATGCCTTCAGCACATTTGAACTGGTAACAGTTTATATTTATACACGTCACTGCTTAGTGCTGTCACCCCATACAATAACTTGCATGCTAGTTAAACTAGTTTATACATTTCTATTATAAAACCTTTAACCTCTTTGAATCTGATCTCTAAATATTTTGGCCATAAAGAGAGATTCTCTTGACGCTTTTTTCTCTCTGTTTTTATTTGTCCTAAAATTGTCCAGAATCTTCAATATTTCCTGGTTTTGTGACAGTGCATTGCATTCTCTCCATCCAAACTGTTTAGTTTTGATATTACAATTTTTTTTTTATTTCTAGATGGTGATGAATTAAAAGAGTTTTTTCATGTTTTAGCCCATCTCTTAAGTAGTTGGAATGTTTTGAGCTGTCTTCACATTTGGCATATTCCAATGGCTTTGTGTTAAACAAAAAAACGGTAGGCAATCTGATTGCTGGCAATGCAGATTGGTGCAAATCTTTTGTTAGTTTAGTAATAAGTAAATAATGAAATTGACTTTTATTGGTTAAAGTTTAGTCTCAGTTTTTTTTTTTTGTTTTTCTCTTTGTCTTTCCAGGTTGATGAGGTAAAAATGGACAGTGAACATGTCAATTTGAAAGTGGTTGGCCAGGATGGTAGTGTAGTTCATTTTAAAATCAGAAAGCACACAGCGTTAAAGAAGTTAATGAGCGCCTATGTTGAAAGAGCTGTAAGCATTTTTAGTTTTCTCTTTTTATTTTCTCTCTTGATTTAAAGCTGTTTTAAATGCCATGCTGAAATAGATCTTCACAAGAAGATCTTGTTATGTAAATGGATATCTCTGACGGAGCCTGCCTGTCCGTTCACGTCAAACACGACCCACGGAACTTTCTGAACGGTATGCCTAATGAAGATTTTTACCTTGGCTCTTTTAGTAGTGTGGCTCACTACCTGGTGATGAACCATGTCCCCTGCCAACCTGCTCCTTTTGAAAGGTTCCCCATACCTGCTCCACATGATTCTCAATTTACTAGAGATAGTAGCAAAGATGGAATAATCAGTATTATCACAACTGACTGGCTACTTGTATAAACCATAGCACTGACTCGTAGATCTTTTTCCCAGACACCTTCCTTATTGCTAGTCAGTACCCAGAACATTTTGATTTGATGGCTAATGTCCCACACTGGGTTTGCATATAATTTGCAGACATTGGAGTATCAGAAAATGTCGGGATAATTTTTTTTTTTTCTTTTAAGTCTTGTTTGTGGAACATTTTGGATTTTATTAACCCTTTCACGATTAATAAAATATTTAACTCCTTTCAGGATCAAATTATAATGGTGTCTAGTCCCAAACTGGTTGTCATTAGACTGCAGAGGTTCTGGAATACCAGCTTCATGAATTTAGTTGTGTTGGCCATAGACCTTATTTCTATGTAGCCCTTATTTTGTTCATCACTTTGTTGAACTGCAAAGTTATCGGACATAAAGGGGCACAGCATAAGCATTGTTTCTTTTTCCTTTTTAGATTGGTGTAAATGGATGGACACACAACTTCTGCATAGTTTCCGACCAAATTTTATTCATGGTACAGGTCAACTTGAGGCTACAGGGGACCGACCATGCAGTGTTGAGCTGGGGTAAAATAAGTATTGGGATCAATTGAAATGACTAAACCCATTGAAAGCAGTGTCCCAACATGGCTGTTCAATGACTGAAATCCCTAAAAGAAGGCTGCTATTAATTAGCCATGCTTTTCATTCTGTTAAGATCAACTTTGTTCATCCATCTTCCTATTAAGGGTCACTAACTGTGTGGTCTTCCTGGTCACTTCCTGTGCAGTGTGACCCTAACCCAGATTGGGTAATTTCATAGCTCATAGAATATTGGGTACTAAAGTAGCATCGACCTGTGGGTCTTAGCCATTTTTTTTCTTGCCTCAGGACCCCTTTGGTTCCTATTTCACTCTAATGGATCCCCAGAGCCATTTGAAGTTTAAAAAAGTCCCATTATATTTTTATAATTAAAAACATATTAGGATTTGCATAAAAAAATTCAAACTTTGTATTGTAGAAATATAACTTATTTATTGCAAATAATTTTTAAAGACTAAATCTTATGAACTCTGGTTGAGAGTCACTGTTTTATACCAGTAATATTTTACACTCTTTTACTGGCAGAGTGGTAACATTGTCTAAAATTCTGCAGTATTGTTTTGAATTTTTTTTTTTTTTTTGGTCTTTGATTAATGGTGAGTTCAAATCTTGAAATGTTAAACATGTGTTCTCAAAGTGAAGTGCACATGATTTTGAATATGACTTGCCATCCAGTGCTGAACGAAAATGAAATGTTAAAATGTCTCTCACTTTCTAGTTGAGTTGGCATGGGATTCTAAACTGCCTGTTTTCTTTTTTTTTTTTTTTTAACTATTTATGCAATAATCCTTGTAAGAAGTAAAATAACTCTAGCATGGATAAAGGAGTACTAAGCAAGAAAAAGTGTTTTGTGTGCAGATTAGTTCCAATTTCTAGAAGTAAAATAAATGTTTTTTTTTACGTTTATAGCATAACTAAAAGAGTTGGTTTGAGATTTTGTCACTCCTGTTTTTTTTAATCAGTGCCAGAAAAAGTGGAGATTTAGGTCAAAGAAATCAATGTTTATTGAATAAGTTTGTAATAAGCACTATGTCTTTAGCTAGGTTCAGGTATGTTTGTGGCATAAACGTGTAAAGACTTTTTCACTGCTGTTTGCCAGAGAAAAATTCTTGCTTTAGGTTGACATCTTTTTAACTAAAGCAAGAGTTTTTTTTTTCCCCTCTCCACACTAAACTGATGTGAAAAAGCTTTTGCAGACTCAAAGACGTCCTGAACATATTCAAGCTGATATATTCCCTCATTATTTTGTGCAACTATTTAGAAAATATCAATTATATAGTAACTGTTTTAATGTGTAAATTAATGGCTTGAAATTGTTTAATTCTTGAATAATTTCATTTTCAAAATACTTTTTTTTTTTTTTGCTATAAGAATATCAAATCTGAAAATTTTAGGGAATCAATTAAGTCAAGTATGGAAATATATGCTAGATTTATATGTGTAAATCTAACGTGTGGGGACTTCAGCTGAAACAAAATTGAACTGGAGAAAACTATTAGCTACCTTGTAGACTAATTTTCATATAAAAGAAAGATTTTGGTTTTTGTTTCATGATATTTTAGATATTGATTAAGACAAGTGTGGAAATATATGCTAGATTTACACCTGTAAATCTAGCCTTACCTATTTTACTATTTAGGTAACTCAAACTTTGTTGAATATTTGTTTTCGAGTCATTTATCTTTGTAATAAACTGGACTGTTGAACATCAGACTTGGTGAATCCTTAACTTTGAGAATTTCTATAGTGCTTTCTCTATTGACATTTTCATAAAATACTGTTAGACTAGTGTATAAATCTTAAAAATTAATGAAAATCTAATTTCTTCAATAACATCAACGCTATTATCAACTGCATATCTTCCCTTTCTGCTAAAACTTGATAAATCCGAGCATCATACAACTGGTGTGTACAGATGGCACTGAAATATCACTAATTATTTTCATTTAATAAATGATTTAAAATTTTGGTGGAGGGCCAGCAGTTTTTGTGGGGAGAGGTAATTTGATTACATTGACCCCCCCCCCC
>NC_068993.1:61298829-61300240 GCF_001194135.2 Octopus bimaculoides | reverse complement strand
ATGTTCAACCGGTACTTTGTTTTGACTTTGAAAGGCAAAGTCAACCTTGGTGGGATTTGAACACAGAATGTAAAGATGGACGGAATGTCGCCAAGCATTTTGTCTGCTGCACTTTGATTCTGCCAGCTTGCTACCATTATTTTCATTAATAATGGTTTCAAAATCTTGGCACCAGACCAGCAAGTTCAGGGGACTGGGGTCAAAGTACAAGTCATGTACTTTGGCCCCAGTACATGAATTGTACTTCTTGTATCAACCATGAAAGCATGAAAAAGCAAAGTTGACCTTGGTGGGATTTGAAGATGTATGAAATGTCGCTAAGCATTTTGTCTGCATTAATGATTCTACCAGTTTGTCACCTTAATTTCATTAATAATATTACCGACTCTTGATTCTAAACTTAAGGTATTAATTGCCATGTTGTTTTGAAAAAAAAAAAAAGAATAAAATGAAACACACTTGGTTAAACAGGAAGGCTTTTGAGAGTCCTTTCTGAAATGATGCTAAACTTTATTTCTTGTACAGAATAAAAAAAATTTTTTTTTTTATACTCTCGACCAATACTTGTGATACGATGTGGTTTAAGGACACAGCAACAGTTGTGGCTACTTATACAGTTATGTCCTTATGGTATTATTTGAGAATCTGGATGTTTTGCTATAATTATCTTTCTAATTGAACTGAAATTAGTAATTTTAAGAACAAGTGGACATTACTTCAAGAAAATGCTGAAAAAAACCAGTTTAACCCTTTAGCATTTAAAAAGCAACCGTGTCTGGCCAAAATATTCTTCCTGTTGTATGTTCAGATGTCATCATTGAAATCTCAAAGCTACAAGACAATGTGGATAAATAAGCATTACATTTGACAGAATGATCTGGATGCTAAAAGGTTAAACATAAGTTCATAACTCCCAGTCCCTAGTCTTCACTTGTAATAGCTGTCATTTCAGTAATTAATAAAACCTGATAACTTGCCCACTTGAGACAATCCAACTTACAATAATAATTGTAATTGGCAGTATTTATCACCAGCATCTCTAAAAGATACGGTTTAGTTTGGAATTTGATTGCAGAGCTTAGTTCATGTTGAATAATAGAATATCAGTAATTTCTTTCTATTCTTAAAAATAGTTTGTTTGTAACCCCAACCCTTTCCTGCAGTTTATTGCTTGGTCCACCTGATGTATAGATATGTTAACACATAGTACTCTTTTAATCTTTTCAAATTAATCTATAAATTTTATTTTCTCATGATTCATACATGTTGATCTGCTGATTGTGATTAGTTCTAATAATGCTATGGATTAATTAATCTGCGTTGTCAGTATAAGAAGTACCACTGCTGATTGTGATTAGTTCTAATAATGCTATGGATTAATTAATCTGCGTTGTCAGTATAAGAAGTACCG
>NC_068993.1:61296991-61298550 GCF_001194135.2 Octopus bimaculoides | reverse complement strand
TCTGCTGATTGTGATTAGTTCTAATAATGCTATGGATTAATTAATCTGCGTTGTCAGTATAAGAAGTACCACTGCTGATTGTGATTAGTTCTAATAATGCTATGGATTAATTAATCTGCGTTGTCAGTATAAGAAGTACCGTTCTGCAGATTGCAGGCCTGTTTGTCAATGAAATGTTTGCTTCTTCAGTTACCATCACATTATTTCATGTCCTCACTGTGTACGTGTCCCTTGATTAGGGCTGATCTGGAGATAGTCATCTACAATGATTATAATCACTCGGGTAGCTACAACCTTTACTTCGAAGACGGTAGAAATGGCTGAGAGTCTGCAAATTTGATGCCTAAGTGTTGAGAGGGTGTTGAGTGTCTGTTTCTTTGGCTTTGGTGTATTAAGCATATTAGCTGGGAAGAAGTGGGTTGCTTGGAATGTTTTATTGATATTTTTTCTACCGTTTCCAGGGTGTTCGGCCAGGCTCGGTGCGGTTCATGTTTGATGGGCAGGCAATTGGAGAGAAAGACACACCTTCACAGGTAAATGAATTAGTAAATTGCTTTGAAGACGACTTATCGTTTGATTTAGTCATCTTTGTAAAACTATATGTTTCTGTATTGATCATCATCATCATCATTTAACGTCCGCTTTCCATGCTAGCATGGGTTGGACGATTTGACTGGGGACTGGCGAACCAGATGGCTACACCAGAATCCAATCTGATCTGGCAGAGTTTCTACAACTGGATGCCCTTCCTAACGCCAACCACTCCGAGAGTGTAGGGGGTACTTTTACATGCAACTGGCATGAGGGCCAGTCCAGCGCTACTGGCAACAGCCACGCTCAAATGGTGTTTTTTACGTGCCACCTGCACAGGACTCGTAATTTTATAGCTTGCTAAGCCACAAGTCTGGATGATATTTCTTCAAGTCTGAGTCAGCCTCATAAGTAATGTAAACTTATGGTAGTGTGCTTTTACAGAAGATGATCAAACAGTGGCTTTCTTCAAATTTGTAGGAATTTTCTCAAAAGTTATGGTTGTTTACTGCAGATTTAAAAGAAAAAAAAAATTCTGGTGTTGTATGTCTGTAAGATAGACAGACATGCAAACATTTTTGTTATGAAGTGCCTTAGTTGAGATTCTCAAGCCTGTTTATAATTTTCCTTTTCCGCTAGTTATTGGTGTATTTAATATTTATTCCACAGAGTGACTGTCAGGTTGACTAGTTTACAATGTTCTGAGTTGTTGGTCGTGGCTGGAGGCAAATTACCTGTTAATGTAACATGAAGATAATTTTATGGAATTATTACATGCAAACAATGTAAAAAACAAAAAAAAAAAAAGACCTGTGACAGTTTTTAATTTTCTTTTCTTCTCTCTCTCTGCACATGTCTGTATAGAAAGAAAAATAAATGTATTTTTTTGTCTTGTTTTCAGTTGGAAATGGAAGATAATGACACAATAGATGTGTTCCAGCAACAGACCGGTGGTGGGACAGATTGCTGAACTAGTGGTCATGTTTCATCATTCTGTACTTGTTGAGTTCTCTCTTGGCTCCTCCTCC
>NC_068993.1:61288119-61296178 GCF_001194135.2 Octopus bimaculoides | reverse complement strand
TGTCTGTAAGATAGACAGACATGCAAACATTTTTGTTATGAAGTGCCTTAGTTGAGATTCTCAAGCCTGTTTATAATTTTCCTTTTCCGCTAGTTATTGGTGTATTTAATATTTATTCCACAGAGTGACTGTCAGGTTGACTAGTTTACAATGTTCTGAGTTGTTGGTCGTGGCTGGAGGCAAATTACCTGTTAATGTAACAAGGCCACCTAGATGGGCAGCAAAGTATCTGGGGCAGATCAAAACCTCAATCGGACGTTTTCTGGTCGGTGCCCCCCCCCCTCCCTCCAATTTATTGTCAGTCCAAACCTGTGTCTACCACAGCTACCAGGTTTCCGTTTATCAACTTTCAGCTGGACTATCTTGGTTGATCTGAGGCTGCAGGCAATGCCCAACTAAGGTGCAGTACAGTGGGTTCAATCTTGGGGTGGTTGATGTGATTGCAAAGCAACACAGGTGTTGCATCACCTTTTCAGACATTAGCATAGATGTGTAGAGTGATTCATGTTTACTGATTTGATTTATTGAGAATTTAGTACCGAACCACTGCTGGTAATGTCATTCTGGTTTGTTTGGCGTGTAAAGTGACTTCTATAAAGAGTGGGGATGGATAGTTGTAATTGACCTTAGTAGTTTACTGGTATTTGCGTGTGCGTGTGTGTGTGTGTGTGTGGGGGGGAGTTGAATTGAAATTGAAGCTACCTTGGTGCCATGATGGTTTTTTATGTCAGTGTGTTAGAGGGGCAATAACTGTTTATCTGTAAAATCATTGCTAACAATATTAAGAACATAAGGTTGATTTTGCCTTTCATCCCTTTTGGGGTTGATAAAATAAGTACTAGTTGAATACTGGGGCCGATGTAATCGACTCCTTGCCCCCACTCTAAAATAATTGCTGGCCTTGTGCCAAAGTTTGAAACTAACATTGAAAACATCCTGTTTTCAGAGTTGCATTTTCTGCTACTTTTGCAATTATTGCAAACTTTGCTCTCTTTTAGTCTACTTCTGCCACTTAATGCATGTGCTCTCTCCATCTCTCTCTCCCCACTCCCCCTCTCCTGGCTCCCTGGCTCCCCTTCTCTCCCTGCTTCTCCTCTCCCCCTTTCTCTTCCCATCTCCTTCCTCTCTCTCTTCGTCAGTTTTATAAGTGTCCTTGTTCAGTGGATTACTCTTCACTGTCCCTACTTTACACCGACCTCAAAGTAAACCTGCCAAAATATATCCTTCAGTTTGAAGCTCTGGATCAGCTGCCCAACTCTTGTGTTCTTAGTTTTTGCCCTTCAAGTAGACTTTGGGCTGTTCTCAATATCAGCTCCGAAATATTCTTCTGATGACACTTGTCTTTGTGCTACTCTTAATTCATTTCCAAGTTGTTTTAGATCTGTTAACCCTGACGCAGCTGACATGAACGAAAGGCATTCCAGCCATGATCATCTTGTCTTTTTTTCATATCAGATTACAATTGTTCAATGCCCTTTAAGATGGTGTGACTATTTCTAGCAAGCCAAGTGATATGTGGAGCTTCCATCGTTGGCTTGCATTTG
This sequence comes from Octopus bimaculoides, assembly GCF_001194135.2. Classification (NCBI taxonomy): domain Eukaryota; kingdom Metazoa; phylum Mollusca; class Cephalopoda; order Octopoda; family Octopodidae; genus Octopus; species Octopus bimaculoides. The sequence continues at coordinate 61,294,634 of NC_068993.1, read as the reverse complement.
AGTTAGTTCAAATGAAGAGGTTAGTTGTATATTTTGTCTTTTTCTTACATATTTGGCAGTAAATGTGAGAGCGGGTCCAGACACTCAGAAATTTTAGTAGCCATTTCTTTAATGTGCTGGTTTAATTAAATGTTTGTTGCATTTAATTCTTGTAAATCCAGTGGTAACATCTTGGTTGGAGCCAATAACATTTGACGCTGCGCTTGCTCAACATAGCAAGATGTAATACCATATGCCTAATTGAAACAAAAGAAAGCCACGTTCCCCTTAAAATGGAAACCATGTAATTCTAAAAATAATCTGTTTTGAGATTCAGGGACGTAATTTTACTGACTGGTTGTGTTGAAGGGATTTATGATATTAAGAGGCTTTGCTTCACTTAGGGAATTTAGAATAAATTATAAAAGCAGATATTTGATCCACTTTTGATTTTTAGCAACGGATGTCCAGAAAACATGTAGGGTAAAGTAATATACGGTAACTTACTGGGAGCCCAATGGAAGGCCTTAATTACTTCATAAATGGTTTTAAGGTGATAGAAAAACGACTCCAATGCGTTTCCTGTTTATCATCTTAGCTAATGCGGGTATTTGATTAATTTATATCGAAGGTGGATCTCACCGAGTTCCTACTGCTTCCAGTACCTTATCTGTAAATTGGCTGATTCAACTTTTCATTGCTTAGCAGGGATCTTTTTAAAATGAAGCCACAACTCTATTCATCATACCACCCTGCAATTCTGTCCGTGACATGTATTTTGCTTTTCTTCTTAACCTTTTTGATACCAGCCCCCAGCCCCCCCTCTCATGTTTTACTATCCAACCCCCCAGATTGCTCATTTTAAATTGCTATCTTTCATGTAATATAAGATATTGGTCAAGAATTCAAAACATCACCAAGATTTTAGTAGATAAAAGCTTTTATGTAAGAACCTTTTTTTTTATTAAGTTGTATTCCAAACACCAGCTTAATAATTACCAATAAAAAAAAAAAATAATAAAAATATTTTGCTAAACTTTTCAAATTCTTGATTATTTTAAATGTTTGAAATACTGATTGCTTTATTTTTGTGAAAATCAGTGGAACCAAACCTTTTTTTTCTTATTTTGATTTTAAACTTCAGAATTTGGATTACACTGGCCAAATGCATTTTGATTTCGGGGCATTGATTCTAATCATACTCTTTTACTTGTTTCGGTCATTTAACTGCGGCCATGCTGGAGCACCGCCTTTTAGTCAAGCAAATCGACCCCAGGACTTATTCTTTGTAAGCCTAGTACTTATTCTATTGGTCTATTTTGCCGAACCGCTAAGTTACGGGGATGTAAACACACCACCATTAATTGTTGAGCGATGTTGGGGGGACAAACAGACAAACAAACAAACACACATATATATATATATATATATACATATACACGACGGGCTTCTTTCAGTTTCCGTCTACCAAATCCACTCAGAAGGCTTTGGTCGGCTTGAGGCTATAGTAGAAGACACTTGCCCAAGGTGCCATGCAGTGGGACTGAACCCGGAACCATGTGGTTGGTAAGCAAGCTACTTACCACACAGCCACTCCTGCAGTTAACTTTTGTCCTATAGGCAGCTTCACCTTTGGAGGTCTTGTCTTTCCATTTATAGGCTGATCTATTTACCTATTGAAATTATGAATTACTGGTTACACCTTACATTATAGAACCCTAGTTCTATTCTGGAGTGCTCATCTAATTCGTTCTATTATCTGTAAATTAATTGATTTATTTTCATGGAAAGTAATTATTAATCTGTTATGTAAGCTGAAGTCAGCTGATGTAGCCACACCTGATACAGGCTAAGTATGCAGCAAAAACTCTGGCTTGAGAATGGAAAAATGTGAAGCAAGGATCAAAAACATGTTCTTATCTTGTATGGTTCCATTATATCAGAGCTAAAAGATCCCCATTTTCGTGATACATGAGACAGCACTGAGTCAATTAGGCTTGCTTTGAATATTAGCTCTCTAGCATTTAAACTGGGTATATCACACCCAAATATGCTTCCTGTTTTATGTTCTAATCTGCCAGATGCTGCCCATCACACCTATCTATCCTTCAATGCCATTATAAGATATACAATCACGTATAAATTTTGAAGCTACAAAATAATGCATTAATGATTTTAAAACGATTTGAATGAAAAAAGTATTATATTTGGCAGAATAATGTGAATGCTAAAGATTGAAGGTCCATTGCTGCTGTGCAGTTATGGCGATTACTTTCCCGAAAAGTTTGAGGCAGGCCAAGACAGAAGTTACCAACAGGATAGAAAACTGTCAGGGAAGCGGAGAGAGAGGTGTGCTGGCTGATTTAAGATCTGCTGTAAGACTTGTTTAATATCACAAGAAAGCTGTGGAAGAGTAGTGTGTGAAATAGATTTTACATTGTCTTCTAATGAACTGTAGGCTCTTATGCAGTGCATTGTAATTTATACTGAAATCAAACTTATTAACAATGTCATCGTTTTAATAAAGTTGTTTTACTTTTGAAATGGATAAATGGAATGGATACTGTAAAGCGGATTTACTTGGAATCGGGGCTTCAAATATAGCCAGGAATGGGTTTAGTTTTTAGGCTATCAAAACTGTAAGGTGTAATTGCGGTCCTTAAGTGTACAAGTAGCTACAGCATATATAAAGGTGTGTGCTGTATAAGCAAAATTAAAGTTGATAATCTTTAGAATTGGTAACAAAAAACTCAAGAACTTTCAAAGGAACGAATGTTTTATCCATTGGTCAGTGTTGCTGAAAACTATTTTTGCTGCAGTAAATTGGATTATTTTCCCTTGCAACGGGTTCAGTATATTTTGTATCTGATGGGAATGATATTTCCACACCTGAATCTGCCACACTTAGGTTTCATGCTATGAAACCTTAACTTCATGCTTGGCCTCCTATCTTTCTCTGTACCACACCTCCCATCTAGGCTTGGCTGTGTAAGTAAGAACAATGTGGTTTCAGGTTCAGTCCCACTGCATGGCACCATGGCAAAGTGTCTTCTTCTGTAGCCCTAGGCTGACCAAGGCTTTGTGAGTAGATTTTGTAGACAGAAACTGAAAGAAGCTCATCATATATATTTGTCCGCCATCATTGCTTCATGACTGGCATTGGTTTGTTTGTCTTTGTGTAATTCAGTAGGCAAAAATGGCTGATAAAATAAGTGCGGGGTTGATTTGTTCAACTAAACCCTTCACGATGATCTTGCAGTATGGTTGCCGTGCAATGACAAAAAAAAAACAATAATAAAAAAATTAAAATAAAAGACCAGATAAAACATTACACATGGATTGGTTAACTTTTTTTAATTTTTTTTTTTTTTACCTGGCTTGCATGGCCTCAATCTTTGCAAGTTAATGTTACACATGCAGGTAATAGGTTGTAATTCTGACTGGGGATCTGTTACAAATATTAGCTTTTAGAAAATTAGCAAAATCCAAAATAACATTTACTATGCAACAAAGAGATGGCGAAAATGAGTAAGAGAAAATTCTCAAAGACAGCTGCATGCCAAACTATCACTCATTGGTTGATGAGGATTGGAAATTAACCAAGAAGAATGGACTGTCTGAAAGGCCCCTTAGCATGTGGCAAAGCAAAACTGCTGATACACTTTTGTGACAAATCCCATTTCATGTCTTACTCGTGCTGAGACAAACACACACACACAAACAAGTACACACACATATATATATGTGCATATATATATATACAACGGGCTTCTTTCACTTTCCGTCTACCAAATCCACTCACAAGGCTTTGGTCGGCCCGAGGCTACAGAAGAAGACACTTGCCCAAGGTGCCATGCAATGGGAATGAACCCGGAACCATGTGGTTGGTAAGCAAGCTACTTACCACACAGCCACTCCAGCGCCTAAATGATAAATATATAGATAAACGATAAATAGAAAGATAGATAGATAAATGATAGACAGATAGTTCGATCGATAGATTATAGCTAGCTAGCTAGATAGAGGATAGAAAGACAGATAAATGGTAGCTAGATAGACTTTTTCTGTCAGACAAGTGAGGAGTACAATTTGTTGATGCAGGAACAAATTGCTTTCCATTGTGAAAACGCTGTCCATCCTATCAAGTCCAGCGAGACATGCTGCAGCCAAATAGCAATGGCATCAATATCGTTATTTGTTCAAAGCATTGTTTTGGCATGTAGATCACCAATGATAAATGGTGATAAATGCCGAGGATAGGACGAGAGAGCCGAGATCCATATCTGCTGCGGTTCATAGCCAGGTTTTATTGTCATACAGGAAAGTATCGCAAGACAGATTCTTCAAGCTACGCCGACCGACAGCAGAACCAAGAGTTGATCAAGAACAAGATGGTTGGATAATATTCATAGCCTCAATTAATCACGCTTGAGAATCCAGCCAGAAAGTTTAGTGACCACTGCTTCTGATAGGACCTTAAGGACGAGATGCCTGAGGACTTTACCCCACGCCTCAAACCCTCTAAGGAATAGCAGGCAGAGAAGATGGTTGAATGGATAGATACGAAACAATAATTTCTACATGACATATCCTATAATCTATTAAGGCATGCTCCATAAAGTATTAACACGTACAGACATAACATTTTCTGAAATGCTTCAATGTCCAAACTAGAAGTGATAGTTTCTGCTTTAAAAGGGAGACGCTATGTCTATCAAGACATGTTGAGGTTTTCTTTATTTTACCTGTTCAATACTGACAGGGAATTGGTAAAATATTGTCAGGATGTTGGGCAAAACTGCTTCGTGATATTTATTCTGAACTTTTAATGATCAAAGTTCAAACTTTACTTTTCATTCCTCCCAGGGACGATAAAATAAAGTACCAGTCAACTACTGGGGTAGATTTGTTCGATTGTATCCCTCTCGCCAAAATATCTGACCTCGTGCCAATGCTAGAAATTATTATTTGTCTTTATTGAAAACCTGTTTGTCTTCTTGTTTTGAAGACGTTCTCATTCTCTTTCTCACAGAAATGATGCTACAAGGGTTACATTCAGGTTTCAAAATGACTTTTTTTTTTCCAATGAAGACTCCTCTTCGTGGTGGCCAGCCACTGGGTTTGTCAGCCAAAATCTCCCTTAAATGATCACTTTGAAGCCTCTTCGGTTTTTTAGAAACAACCATCCAGAATAAATATCAACTTTACGAAGAATAAAACAGATTTCAAGAGAAAAACCGAAAATTGTCGAAGGGAGATAACTTCTCCCTGCTAATACGAAGAGAAGTGCATTTTCCCGTTTAAAGTGTCCCATTACAATTTAGAATATCACTCACAACTTACTATTCTCTAATCCGCAAAGCTAACAAAATTGCTCCTTAAGCGGGAAGCATGTCATTGGCGAGCTAACGGGGAAGTCTCTAGATGGTCTTTTGACACGACAGGTTAAATGGCTGCAACTTAAGGAGAATTTTGTGTTTGAATGTAAATATTTTCTTTTTATGTTATGTGATATTATGTTATGTTATGTTGTTATCTATGTATGCGTATATGTATGAATGCATCCGTCCGTCCGTCTGTCTGTCTATCTGTCTGTCTGTCTGTCTGTCTACTCATTTGCTCTTTCATTCTCTTTCAGCTACTGGATTACTGGACGGCGGCCTTCTTGGTGGTGACCAGGCTTGAATGCGAACGGTTAATCATTGTCCATCACATCACAACCTTCACTCCTTCATTTTAAAGTCTGTTGTGTAATATGGCAACTCTATTCATCGCACACCTAACGTACGGGGCATAAAATCAGACACCGTTTTCCAAAAGCTAATTACACACACAATTTCGGCCAAAATCTTCACTTTTGCGTTTAACAGAGTGATGGGCCTGAAATTCTCTATAACGTCCCCCTTGTCCGGGTCCTTTCTGGGGATAAACCCATTCTGTTGCCAGTTCGCGTAAACGTCAGCTAGTAGATGCCCGAATAAGTCTGGCATACATTTATACTGCTCATACGGAAGACCATCAAATCCAGGCGACCTACCCGCTTTACAGTCGGCCAAAGCCTCCATCACCTCCCCAGGCGTGATTGGCCCTTCGCAAGACTCCGCATCTGACCCCGAGAGACATGGCAGACCGGCAAGAAAGTCCTCGAGGGCTCGCCCACCATCAGGACCGCCGTCACTCCCGAACAGCTAATTGGTTAATGGTTGTAACGCTCTGGGCGGCCGTGTGTGGGCGTGCATTGTCATACAACAACAAAACTTTCTTCGACAGTAGGTTTCAGCATTTGGTCCGAATTGCTGGTTTCAGTTTGTTGGCCAGCAAAGCACTGTATCTTGCACTGTTGATCGTACACCCCTTTTCCAGGTAGTCTTTCAGTATAGACCCTTCCGAGTCCCTAAAAAGGGTTCGCATCACCTTTCACGCGGAAGACTGAGTCTTGAATTTCTTCGTCGCTGGCGAGCCGGGATGTTAGCACTCCGTACTCTGTCTTTTGGATTCTACCTCATAATGAAGGACCCACGTTTGTGCTCTGCAGT
>NC_068993.1:61285452-61287862 GCF_001194135.2 Octopus bimaculoides | reverse complement strand
ACTCGTGCATATTTCTACGCGATAGTGCACTGTCCACGTATTGTGCTAAAAGCCTCCGATGGATTTCAGCACCTTAACCCTAACACCTTCCGACCAGAGAAATCGGATCACTGATCTTTGTTCTTCTTTGATACACATTGCTGGTGGAGCGGCCATGCTTACACTGTAAATAGCACCGAGCCTTTGTTTGGAATGTGATAATCGACACCAAAAAAAAAAAACCGATTCTCTTCTGTAGCAAAGCTTCAAGTCCGTTCATCGTTTCAAGGGACACAACTCATACAGTAACCAAATTAAAGATCCACCAAGTGGTCGCTCTTGCTGCTAGAAATAGCAGGCAAATCATATCCTCAAATCACACTGTATTGTCATGAAAACGAAAAGACATTGGGTCTTATATAGAGGTTTGGATAGACTCGAGGCTACGCAACAACAACATTTACTCGAACCATCTGTCAATTTATAAAAGTTATGCCCACTCGCATTATTTTCGACAGGATCCTCGTATATGCTTACACGTATACATACATATACACATGCATGCATGCATACATACATACATACATGCGTACGTATAAATGTATGTATATATATGTGATTTCTACAGACTATATATATATATATGTATGTATGTATGTATGTATGTTTGTTTGTGTGTATGGACGTGTGTGTGTTCATATGCTTTATGTTAGAGCTTGTACTTCATGAGATAACCCTCTATTTTTCTGTCTTTTTTAAAGCAGATATTCATATTTTTTAAAAGTGAAAATGCGTGACCTGTCTGACTTCTAAAGAAGACAAATTGTTGAAGCGAGAATGACTGGAGATTCAGTCTCTAAAACTCCAGAATTGTTTAATGTTTCAAGAAGTGCAAGTCTCTAAAATTATGGTGGTATTCCAAAAGCAAGGTAAAACTAGCTGTGCCATGCATAATTCATCTCTTTGAGAGGAACCGCAGAAACGTCTTAAAATCATCGAACTACGGCAACAAAGGTGACAGCAGAGGCAAACCGCCATCTTGCCAACCGTTCGTGAACCAAAACAGTTCGTCGTTTATTCCATGGATTGCATGGGAGAGAGCTGCAACTGCTAAACCTTTCCCTCACCATCATTGATAATCTGAAAGTAATGGTATCTAAGACTATCAGAAATGGTCAATGGTTCAACGGAATAATGTCATCTTCTCTGCGTGAGGTATGGACGTGGCTCTTTGATCATTTGGGCAGCCATATCAGGAATTCTTGTTGACCATTGTTACCTGATGGTAGTGCAATCATCCAGGACGATGATGCGCCAATTTACATGGCAGATGTTATTCAGAATTAAAACGAAGAGCACAAAAACGAAGTAGATTACTTGGATTGGCCTCCACAATCACTGGATCTCAAAATAATCGAGCATTTGTGGTGTATTTTGGAGAAACAAGTAACGAACTGCTTCCCTCCACCGCCGGCACTGAAGGAGCTGAAGCAGGGTTTGTTCAAAGAATGACTCAAAATTCTCCCAAAACTCTAATAACAGTTCAAAAACTGCACAGATCAATCCCTCGACGTATTAAATCATCCGTGACTGTGTTGTTATACGGATTGCATCGTTTTAGCCTATGAATGACGCCACCTCGCTGGTTAAGTGAGCCAACTTTGCGCACCTCATGGAAAAGGAAACTGGAGCAACGTATAATGTAATGTTTTGCTCAAGAACATAATGCGCCGCTCAGTCAGGGAATCGAACCCACGATCTAGTAATCATGAGTGCAATACTTTAATCACTAGGCCACACGCCTTCTCCTTACACACAACCACACACACACACACACACGCATACACAAACGCGCGCACGCATAAACACATGTACACAGAAGTTCTGACATATACATATACAGCCGCATGCAAGTGTAAACATATACACACACACACACACACACACACACACACACATATGTATGTATTATACATAAATACACACACATATATATGTATACACACACACACACGCACACACACATATAACGCATATATACCTGTGAAAACATATCTAATAAAACGAACACTCGTGACAAATGCGCATATACACGCATACACATACACACACACGCATACGCACACATACCCACATGCAAACACATAAATTACGCAATTGTATTTAACGTAGTTACGACATTGTAAGGGAGGTAACTCTGAATGCCATAAATCTGTCAAGCGATTTCAGCAATTACACAAATAATTTCTGACGGACTCACTCACTCATCACTCACTCACTCATCATTCACTCAATCGCTCACTCGCCCGCCCGCTCGCTCACTCATCACTCACTCACTCACTCATCACTCACTCACTCACTCACTCACTTCACGCACTCACTCACTCACTCACTCACTCACTCACTCCCTCTCACTCTCTCTCTCTCTCTC
>NC_068993.1:61284328-61284771 GCF_001194135.2 Octopus bimaculoides | reverse complement strand
TATATAGATAGATAGATAGATAGACATACATCTATATATCTATGTATCTATATATATACACATACGTATATATATTTATATACACACACAAGCACACACACACATACGCATATACAAACACACACATACATACATTCATACATACATGCATACATACAAACATATATACTTACACAGATATATAAACGAATACATAGATATATGCATGCATTATACCTACATGTATACTTGCACACGCCCGCACACACACACACATACATGCTTATGCATATTTACATACGTGCCCCTGTACACGCACATATATAAATACATATGGATACACACTAGTACAGGTGTATACAGGTATATACAGGTATATTATATTATATATATATATATATATATATATATGTATGCATGTATATATATATATATATATATATATATATATATATATATATATA
>NC_068993.1:61283113-61283472 GCF_001194135.2 Octopus bimaculoides | reverse complement strand
TATATATATATATATATATACACTCGCATACATGCATACACACACACACATAAATGTATGTCCCCACCTTCCCTCTGTTTCACATCCTCCCATAAGCATGCATAGAAGACATTTTTTCATTTTCCTTCTTTTCTTCTCTTTCTCTCTTTCTCTCTCTCTCTCTCTCTCTCTATCTACCTACCTATCATTCTCTACCTGTCGGTCTGTCTGTCTATCATTGTTGATATGCCTCACTATTTTATCTACCTCGCATACACGCACACATACACACACTTACATACGCTCATACACACACACACTCATACATTCATCCACATACACACTCATACATTCATCCACATACACATTAACTCCCTCCC
>NC_068993.1:61279981-61282445 GCF_001194135.2 Octopus bimaculoides | reverse complement strand
CAACGGAAAAACCTGCTCGTGAAATTAACGTGCAAGTGGCTGAGCACTCCACAGACACGTGTACCCTTAACGTAGTTCTCGGGGATATTCAGCATGACACAGTGTGACAAGGCTGGCCCCTTTGAATTACAGGCACAACAGAAACAGGAAGTAAGAGTGAGAGAAAGTTGTGATGAAAGAGTACAACAGGGTCCGCCACCATCACCTGCCAGAGCCTCCTGGAACTTTAGGTGTTTTCGCTCAATAAACACTCACAACGCCCGGTCTGGGAATCGAAACTGCGATCCTACGACCGCGAGTCCACTTCCGTAACCACTGGGCCATTGCGCCTCCACAGCCGCCTTGGTTACATATATTATAATATCGTATTTTGATGTTGTGTGGACTCAGATCTCCGTTGGCAGGTTGCTGTATCGACTGAGATATCCGTTGAGATCTTAAACATTTATAGCATACAAATTGGTTGCCCCTGTGTCCTGCAGCGACTGGATTTACTGTATATATAAACGAATTGGCTGTTTATTTCTCTAGTATTGATCAAGTGATGTAGCAACTCTCCGATGAGAATCGAATAACGTTCGAAAATTGATCAAAGTTGTTCATTATTGTTTCCAATCAACACAGAAATGCTTAAATTTGCCCTGTTTATAAGTTTACAGCGTAGGTTACATACTCTTATAATACCATACCTCGATACCGTGTGGACTAAGATCCTCGTTGACCGGTCCCTCGTATTAAATAAGGTGCTAAATAATATGCAAATTAGTAGCCCCAATTCTGTGTAGTTACCGGATTTGTTGTTAAGCACTGAGGTCGATGTAATTGACTTAGCCCGCTCCACAGAAATTGCTGGCCTTGTTCCAAAATTTGAAATCAATATTTCATATAAAGGTTATGTATTTTAGAGAATTCCTATTCACAGAATTTCCATTTTCCGGTTTGGTTTATGTATTGGGAACATCGTAAGAAATCTTTGATTCTGAGTATTTGATTCCGACGGTGAAGCATGGCGGTGGAGATGCGATGATTTGGTCAGCAGTGTCTTGGCACTTTTCTCTGTAGTTACACTGCATGAGAGAATCACTTCCAATGAATATTTGTCAATCTTGCCAGACCAAGTGCATCCTGTTATATAAACAATATTCCCCAAAGGTGAAGTACTTCCCAAGAATGATGCTGCGTCAATACACAGCTAAAATGGTTAAAAACTGATTTTCTAAAGATAATGCAAACATCAAACATTTTGTTGCCAGGTTTCAATAAGAATGAGTCATCTTTGCTGCAACGACGAATCAGCAGCGGGTCTCCACCGCCATCGTCATTCAAGGAGTTGGAGAGTATGTTGACGGAAGAATAGCCTAAGATTCCCCTAGATACAGTTCAAAGGTTAGAAGAATCGATTGATCAACGAATTGAAGGACTTCTTACCGCGAAAACAGGACCAGCTACGTATTAACAATAACAGTATTTACAAAAAATAGGTGTTACCTTTACTTTCACCAATCATGTGAGTGTGTGCACGTGTGTATGTATGTATGTAGGCATGCATGTTTATATATATATATATATATATATATATATATATGTGTGTGTGTGTGTGTGTATACAAAAGTCTGCTATAGGCTATATACGAGTCGAGCTAATAGAAGTACAATAGCATACAAGACAGACAGGCGATGGTTAATGACATGAAAGCATTTATAAAACAATTATACGGAAACAAATGTGTGAATATATACATTTATATATATATATATATATATATATATATATATATATATATATATATATATATATATATATATATATGTGTGTGTGTATGTATGGAAGACGCCGACTGCGACAAAAAAGCTACGTTAAGAATATTATTCAACTGCTACCGTAATTGAATGATATATGAAATCTATGTCTATATATGTGTATGTGTGTGTGTGTGTGTGTGTGTGTTTACAGCCATTACTAGCGACGGAAACAGTATTAGTTCAGAATAGCATTCTGTATATCTTCCTCAACGCGAGCATACTGTAGAAAGCCTTGAAACTGAAGTGTTTGCCTTAAGAAAGCCTTCACTGTAGACGTATAGTGCTAAATAAAGCTCGGAAGTGTATCAGTAGCGGACGGAAGGCGTCCAGCAGCGATAGTGGAAATGCTAACTTTAGATTTCTGCATTTTTGTGCGTCATCAGTATGTAGTTGATAATGGATACTTGCTACATTTGACATGCAAAGACACAGAAATCTAAATTTACCAATTCCACTGCCGATGCTAGAGGCTTTTCGTCTGCTACTGATACAGTTCCGTGCTTTTTAGCACTATACATCTATACAAGATGCTTCCTCGACGTGAATACTGCAGTTTTTGGGTTTTCTACTGTATATCCACGTTAAGTATACAGAACGATATATATATATACGCATATATGCACACATATATATACATACATACATATATATATATATATATA
>NC_068993.1:61277086-61278927 GCF_001194135.2 Octopus bimaculoides | reverse complement strand
ATTGCTATGACATATGCAAGTGTCAGATCCATTGTGCTTCCCCGGGATCCCGATCAACGCTACGGTTTACCTTTGATCAAAGGTAATCCAGCCCCTAATCATCCCACCTTTTCTCTGTGGGGTGGGCATCTCGGAGCGCCTCCTGCTTCTGTTAACCAACCGAATTCTTTGTGAAACGGAAATTTTGGTCCAGCAGGATTTTTTTTTCACTCAATTTTTGTATAACCTACCCTCGCCCTTAATCCATCTTACCTGTCTTTGTAATGTGTCCTTCATTCGACACCCCTGAGGCAAATAAAAGAAATCATCATCATCATCGTCGTTCTCCCCCCTCCTGGGTCGAGTTTGTCGCTATAAAGCGAACCCAATTGTCAGGATCGCTTTGCAATGGGTTCCACAAGGTAAAAGAAGACTTGGCTGACCAAAGGAAACGTGGCGGGGAACAATAACAAAAGATCTTAAAAGCAGAAGGGTTACCAATGGAACAAACTGTCAAGGACGCTTTCAGTGTTGGAAGGTGGAATGATCTTGTTGTCGCCGCAAGTGCCATAAGGTGGTGATGGTGGTTCGCTGTGGTTGGTCATGTCTTCACAGAGCTCGGAGTAGAAGATTTTCCTCAATCCAAGATTACGATGTAAGAAAGATTTTGTTTGATTCTTTTTATCATCAATTAGTTCCGAAATACTTGAATTGATGACAAGTGTGGCTTTAGACATTTCTGAAAAAGTTCACATATTTTGATAAATAACCATTTGTAATAGTCTACGTACTGTAATGTGTTCGTCTCAGAAAATGGTAGAAAGAGTAGCTTGCTAGAGTAGTGGTTGCACTGAAGTTAATAAACAAGCACCCCCACCCCACCGAACATTAATTAAACATACCGACGGATCTTCTAATTTAGAACTTGTACAATAGAAGACACGCGAAAAGGAAGTGTTAGAACCAATGACTTAAATATAAAAAGAAAAACAAAACAAATTGAAGACAAAGCAACATCATATTCCATCGATGGAACAAAGGAGTGGGCACGGCGAGTTATAAGGGCCAGCGTCCAACGAATTCAACAGGGAAAGAGTGTGGAGTAAGGTGACGTGTTTTTCCCTCTTTTATATATTATTTTAATAATCGTCAGTTTCTCTAATCTTTGTAATTATTCCATATAATTATAATTATTTTCACTCTGTTTAAAACAAATTTTCTCACCTCCTACCTTTCTTTATCCAAATTATTTCTTTTCAAAACCTTTTGGTAAGCCCCCTCTAGTTTTAACGTTTCGTATTTTGTATGCATGAATAAAACGGTATGTAATTGCTCTCCATGGCTAGATAAATGAAATTATTATTATTATTATTATTATTATTATTATTATTATTATTATTATTATTATTATTATTATTATTTGCTGTAGTGGGTGTCACGAACTTTTATCACTCAGTGGGATTTGGTATATTTGTTGCCATTCAAGGCATTTATTTTTCCATAAACGACGCCCCCCGCCCCCGTATGGAATCTTTCTAGTTTCCATTTTTGGGGCGTCGTTTTCGTTTTCCAATTTTCAAAAACACTCTTTTCTTTTAAAAAAATATTTAATTTAACATGGCGGCGTTTGTGTTTATACACGAGAATGAAGGAGAGAGAGGGAGAGAGAGAGAGAGAGTGTGTGTGTGTGAGAGAGAGAGAGAGAGAAAACGAATGGGAAGAAAGGGGAAATAATATGTAAACGCCACCAACCATCATCAACAGCAACAGCTGAGACACCTGTGCCAGTCATATTGAAGAGGGTGGTAGTGGCGATCATAGAGAGGAAATTTGTTGCAGTCTTTTATAGGCGAAAACAAAAC
>NC_068993.1:61267828-61277060 GCF_001194135.2 Octopus bimaculoides | reverse complement strand
AACAGCAGTAGCTTTCTTCAACCGAATACACGTCATTGATTTGTTGAAATTACCCAAATACGACAACTTTAACATGAAAAATCTTCTAAAATCTGAAATTTGGTCAAAAACGTTCAGAGTAAACCGTGTTCTATGTGAGAAATTCTACCAGTATTCGAAATTTCAAACTGTTTAGTTAAAAAATTAATTAAAAAATCTGTGATTGAGATGGAATACATCCTTTTTGGCGAGCTGGCAGAATGGTTAGCATGCCGGATTAAATGCTTAGCGGCATTTCGTCCTTTTCGTTCTGAGTTCAAATTCCGTCCTCACGTTCTGAGTTCAAAAGTTCGACTTTGCCTCTCATCTTGTCGGGATCGATAAAATAAGTACCATTTTGAGCACTGGGATCGATGTAATCATTTTACATCCCTTCCGCACCGAAATTGCTGGCCCTATAACAAAATTTGAAATCAATATCTTTTTGTAACATGAACAGTTTTATATTTCCATGCTGACTCTGTTGACAAATCGCTAATTATTCCACTCCATAGAAAAGAGAATAGATAAAGATGCCAACAACCCCCACCGATATACACTTATAAATCTCGTCGTTGTAAAGTATTCGGGTAGATCTTATCTTCGGTACGTAATGACACTTCAACAATGAACGCGATCGTTGTTGTCATTTCATTTCATTATTGAGAGAACAGACAATTACTGTTGCAACAAGTAATACGTCCAGCCCGCCCCCCCTCTTCTCTATTCTCTTTCGCTTTCATAAACACTAATAGAAAGATGTATTTGAAAACGTGCTTCCATTTGTAAAGAATTGTCTTATCACTTCTTGCGTTTATTGTGGTGATGGTGGTGGTGATGGTTAATGGTGTATGTTTTAGTTGTTGGTTTTGAAATAACGCCCTCGCTGCCGAAGAAAAAAAGAAAATAAATATAAAACTATATAAAAAAACTCCAGAAAAAATCTCAAATTTTTGTTGGTAGCTGATGGTGCGTTTGATGATGGGCGACAAGAAGACAAATGGGAACTATTTTGTGAAGAAAGAAATCGTAGGACATTGGTGCATGAGAAAGACAAAGGAAGAGAGAGAGAGAAGAACTGTGTGAGAGAAAGAGCAAGGAGAAAAAGAGAGGCAAAGGAAATGAAGTGAGAAAAGGAGGCGGGGGGATCAGTAGGGTGGGTTTGGGCACTAATTGCCCTGAATTCGTGTGATCTTCTCGTCGATTCAAGAAAAGACAATTATCGCTGACAGTAATGGTGACTCGACAAGCGAACATTTTTGAGAAGACAAATGATTGAGCTAATTTCTATCAGAACATAACTGGCTGAGTTCATCAGATAAACTGGTGATATGTAACAAGAATTGAGGAATAAATGAAGAGAGAAAGCGTGTTATGGTGTCGGATAGAGGTGGTGGTGGGGAATATAAGTGCGTGCGTGTGTGTGTGTGAAAGAGAGAGAGAGAGTGGGGGAGGGAAAAGCGCGAAAAAGCAATGCAGAAAGTCGACTGAAGTCTGGAATAAATATGAAAACGCAGAGACTACTTTAAATATTAATGTAACAGAAATGGAGACAGAATTGGAGCGAGAAAGCGAAGGTAAAAAAAAAGAAGAATATTTACCTATTTCAGTCATTAGACACACACACACACATATATATATGACGGGTTTCTTTCAGTTTATGTCTAGCAGATTCACCCCTCTAGGATTTTGTTGGCCCGAGGTTATAGTAGAAAATATTTCACTCACATTATAACGAAGCTTTATTACTGCTGCACTTGATTCCCTGTGCTTCACTCAAGAGCTGTGCGTATAGAGTGGAGTAGTTTCATTTACTGTTGTCGAGTGTGGCTTTATTCAGTGTAGTCTGGTGTATTGTTACAGTGTGTGTGAGACGTCGTGTAATGCATTATATTATATTATATTATATTATATTATATTATATTATATTATATCATATTATATTATATTGCAATGTGGTTTGTTGTTGTAGAGTATAATGGCTGCAAGCTGTGAGAAAGACAAGAACATTACAAATATATATATATAATGTACAGGTTTGCGTGCATGTGTGTGCGTTTGTGTGCATTTGTTTGTGCGCATTTGCATCAATTGTAATACCCTGTCATATGATTCGATTTCTTTCGCTTTGTGTTTCCGCGAAAAGAAACGCAGAGATTTTCCTGCCTTCTTGAAAACTGCTTAATCTTTCAAAAGCTTCATGTGTTCTCAGACCAAATAAAACTTCAAAGGATTTAAAACACATTCTAAGGGATTATATATGTTGAAGGTAAAGTCAGCTGAACAAAACAGAAAAATTCATATTCGTTGCAATACAATTTTAGTCTAAACTACAATAGCAGTCATTGTTGTTGCTGTTACTGTTGTTGTTGTTATTCAGCCTCCAGTCAGCCTTGATCGAACAGACCTATGATCAAAGGCGTTCTTGTCGCGACCACTCCGTATGTTTTTTCAGGCTTAGTGTTTCTATATCTAAATTATTCAATGAATCTTTTCCGTAATTTCTTTTGTTAACCTTTTCACTACAAAATTAAATTCCATGATTATTCCAGAATTGATATTAAATATCTACCGAATAAAAAAAAAAAGAATTGGTATTTTCTGCAAGTCACGTTGCCCCAATAAACTTGACATTCCTCAACAAAACAGAACGGTATATAAAACTGCTATTTGCAGTTAAGAGTAATGAAATTTCAAGTGGCTATATCTGATTTCCGCGTTAAAAGGGTTGAGAGAGTAAGGTTTTTTTAAAATCTAAATAATGGCCGACATTCCTTATATTAACGACTTCGTAAGAGTTTTCTCCTTGTACGATGTCATTCTGTAGTTACTCCTTCCCGTGTTACCTGAACACTATTAACGGAAACCAAAATGGTACGTGGTCACTCGATTTGCTAGATATGCAAGTTAAATCTCATCCATATTTTATTAAATCGTTTTAAAAATAGAATGGTGCATTTGATAATGAAAGCTAGAAAAAGGAGGCGGGATAATCGCGGTTGGAAAGTCTTTGATCATCAGCCTGCTTTTCCAAGGTGATAAAACAAGAAAATTCAACGTATTTTCTCGATCATTTCAAAATAACTGCCATATTTCTCTTAAATCATTCCTTTTTCGACGTTAAAAACAGACGATACCTGAGCCATGATGGCATTGGATGATGTAATGTTAGATAGAGGTAGGATGGTCATCGTTAGAAGGCTTTTGATCATTGATCTGTTCAGTGGCAGACGACTTGGGGTTAAATAAAAAAGGGAAAATGTAATGATGCCTCAATAACTGGCCAGAAATAAAAGACGAAGTCACCCAAAACGGAGGAATGTAAGAAGAGAGGTAAGGATAGGCATGATTGGAACACATTCGATCAAAGGTCTGCTCGGCTAAGGCTTTCCTAGGGTTAAACAATAACAAAAACAACAACAATATGATGCTAGAATAACATGGCTATAAGCGAAAGATCCTTCTCTTACTTGTTTCGTCATTAAACTACGGCCATGCTGGGGCACCGCCTTGAAGAATTTTCGTCGGACGAATCGACCCCAGTAGTAGTCTTTTTTTAAAACCTTGGTACTTATTCTATCGGTCCGCTAAGTTATGAGGACGCCAACACTCCAACACCGGTTATCAAGCTGTGGTGGGGGACAAACACAGACACAATGACACCTCCCCGACACATATATGACGGGCTTCTTTCAGTTTCCGTCCACCAAATCCAGTCACAAGGTGTTGGTCGGCCGGAGGCTATAGCAGAAGACACTTGCACAGGGTACCGCGCTGAGGGACTGAACCCAAAGCCATGTGACTGGGAAGCAGACTTCTTACCACACAGCCACATTTGCGGGTAATTCTTCCTTTTTTTTTTCCAAAATACAAAATACACGAACGAAAGAATATAAGAACAGAAGAATGCGAGGACAGAATGAGTTGAACACATACTGAGTTTGAAAAATTAAAACGTTTGCATGGAAGAATTAAAAACAAAAAGTCTCTCGATGCTCTTTGGCAGAGCATTAAAAAGAAATTAACCAACAGGACAAGAGATTTATCACTGGAGACAATAAAAATGTTAAGCACATGACAGGAAATATGCTACGGTTGAAGCAAAATTAATGGCCAGGTGTATAAAAAAACTAAATAGAAACAAAACAAACCCCTCTACAAATAAATTCTTAAAAAAACCCCGTCAAATAAATGAATGATAATCCAGGCATATCAGTGAATCAAGCGATATTTGAAGTTGATAAGACCGTTGGGAGTTGAATCTAGAAAAATCTGTTGATGTTTAAAGAGATGTGTTGCTCTTGTCTTTTTTTTATTTTATTACATTTTTCTGGTTACAATTAAATAATAATAATAATAATAATAATAGTAGTAGTAGTAGTAGTAGTAGTAGTAGTAGTAGTAGTAGTAGTAGTAGTAGTAGTAAGAGTTGTGATGATGGTGATGATGATGACGACGACAACGACGACGACGATGATGGTGGGGGTAATGGTGGTGATGGGGATGGAGATGATTATGATGATGACGATGATGATGATGATGACGATGATGTTTGATCGATGGCCGGAGAATTCGAGCAATCGATGATTAATGCTCCTGGTGTTTCAATCCTTGGCATCTATGAATTGAACTCTCAACGATCGTCGCAAATATTGATTTCTTCTGATTATGCACGGAGAGATACCCACTCACACGCGCGCACACCCAAATAGGTATACACGAATGCACATCCATCCATCCATCCATCCATCCATCCAGCCAGCCAGCCAGCCATCCATCCATCATGGCGTCGAATGCAAACTCATTGACATAGAGAACTATTCATTCTCCCGGATAATGACCAATATACCCTGTATTTTTTGCCATTAATACAAGCCTGGTGAAAATAATAATAATAATAATAATAAAAAAACGAAACAAACAAAGCAACAACAAAAAAAAAAAAAAGAAGATAACTAGATATCTTACATGAAAATATGGAAACAAAATCTCCTTTGAAACTATCGAAGCGGTAATGGAACTGCGAAATTAAACTAATAGAAACCAGGTTGAAAATTGTAATTACGTACACCTTGACGAGAAAAGAACCTGGAGTCAGTTATCGGCAGAATTTGGAAGTACCGTGAGAAATTCCAGCGGAATTTCGAACTGAAGCAAGACCTATACCAGTTTTATAGAGAGATTAAGGAAGATCCCTTGATAGGCTAAAGGAAGAGACTAAAAGAATGTCTGGATGAGAAATACCCAATATTCTTAAATTTTTTTTTGACTACGGCCATGCTAGAGCACCGCCTTTAGTCGAACAAATCGACCCCAGGACTTTTCTCTTTTGCCGAACCGCTATGTTACGGGGACATAAACACACCAGCATCGGTCAAGCGATGTTGGGGGGACAAACACAGACACAAACATATATATATATATATATATATATATATATATACGACGAGCTTCTTTCAGTTTCCGTCTACTAAATCCACTCACAAAGCTTTGGTCAACCTGAGGCTATAGTAGGAGACACTTGCTCACGGTGCCACGCATTGGGACTGAACCAACTTAGCGGTTTGGCAAAAGAAAAACCGATAGAATAAGTACTAGGCTTACAAAGAATAAGCAATTTTTAGCAACTCTTAGGGAGAAGGGGAGATAATTTCAAGAAATTGAGAATAAATGCCCATTTTCATTAACATGCGTAGAAAAACGACAGGCGAGCCTGATCTTCGTTTCGTAGATGAGGGACAGTTACAGGTTTGTTGTAAATGTATATATGTATATATATGTGTGCATTGCAGGACATATTTGGAGAAACAAATGAAAATAATGGAACGCTCAAATAATTATTTGCTTTTTGGGGATTTTCTTCTTCAAATAAATGCAAAACATTTCGGAAGAATTCAGTTTCTGGTTATAAATTATTTACTGCAATATTTTTTTTATTGTTTTGATTTTCGTTTCTTTAAAAAACGATTTTTATAGCAGTATTTATTCTTTTATAGTTTTTTTTTTGGTTCCTTCATTTCAATTTTGCTCCTATCACTTCAGTTGTTTGTGCAACGTTTTAATTTAATTAATTTTTTTTATTATTAAAGTTTGTTATTATGTGTCATTATTCACGTAATTAGAGACTAGAAAATTAATTCTCCGTCTCTTTTAGACCTGATGTTTTTTTTCCCTAAAAAAAGAAAAAAAAAAGAAGAGATTATGACACCATTCCAAGAAGCGATGATTCTTTCTCTTCATGATAAATGTCATAGTCTTTGGACCATCAAAAGAAAGGTCAACGAAAATCATGCCAACGAAGCAGTCTTTATACAATCACTAGAAAGAACAGCCAATTTTCTCTCAAACCACATCGTAACGTCTTTAAAAAACGAAAATACACTGTTTTTCACAGGATGGTCACGGCTGGTACGCCTCTGATCATAGTTGCCCTGCTGCTAAAGAGAAACAGCATGCGAAGAAAAAAAACGGAAATGAATGATTCCCGTGAATTATTCTATGTAGAGCATCAAAACCAAGGAAGATGGTCTTTGATTAGAGACGTTGGAGGCAGAAAACCTCTTTAGTGGTTAGCAGCCATTTCACTATCGTCAGCTTGTTTTGTTTCAGTGAATTTTCCTACGCATCTCTGGCTTTTGAAAGGCCAGCCGACTCAACCAACTAATTTTATTAAATAACAACAAATTCATTTGTCCACTTTCATCTCACAATTGAAACACACACACACACACACACGCACACACACACACACACACACACACACACACACACACACACACACACACACACACACACATACACTCACACATCTTTTACTTGTTTCAATCATGAATATATATATATATTGATGTAGGTATATTTGATAAAGGATCACTTGGAGCTATTTTATTTAAGAAAACCATCTGCCTTTTTTTTTTTGTTTACAATATTCAACTTAGGAAAATAATCTGTAAAGCAAGGAAACAAGTGGTGGCCATTTTCGGTGCTAGTTCCAATGGGATTTGGCTGAAGAATTCTATAAATTACTGTTAGTATTGTAGAATGCAATATTTCCGACTGGCTTTTGCTCTTTGTCTCAAAGTGAGGAAAATAGGGAAGCGTTGTCACTTCAGTCGTTAGCTTGCAATTTCTTCAAACGAAAAGCAAAAAGTCGAAATGAGTCTGTGTATGGAAGGTCCGGTGTTTAACTTTACACGTTCATTATTTATTTCATTCTCTTCATCGCAACGAAAGCAACACTATCAGTCTCTCTCTTCCTCTCGAACTCTCTGCTTCTGACTCTTGTTTATACTCTGATGAAGGATAAGAACCCAAAACGTCAGATTCTTCCATTCTCACAACAATTAAACTTATCATTTACTGTTAAGAACCATTCCTACTTAAACTTGTAATATCCTTTACACTGTTATTGTTTCTCAGTCGAGAATTCACGGCAAATCATTTGACCAGCAATGTAATATCATGGGAAAGTGTCTTCTGCCATAGCATTAGGTCGGCCAATGTCTTGTGAGTGAAGTTTAGCAGACGGAACATCGTAAGAAGCCGCCATGTTTATGTGTCGCTGACTTAACCCATTGCTCGGTTCAATACCAACACTTGGCCTTTGGATACCTTTTTTTCAGTGTGAACTTTGCTACAAGCATGCAAACTAGGTGTTTAGTCGAAGAAAAACTTCCTTCTATCAGAATCAAAAGTTCTGAGAAAGGTCATTGGCACTACCATTCCTTCTTTGGTTGAGCCATTAAAACAAAAAATTCAATAATTTCTAAAAGCACAGAATATTTATTTGCAACCGTGCAGAAAGAATGGTGCAAATTAAAGCTTGCATTTTTGCAAAAGAAACTTCCAGTAAACATAATTAGAAGGATTTTTAAAAACAATCAAACTTCCACAAAATAAAAACCTTAGAAAAAATTGATTATTAAATTCTAGTTGTGAATATTTATCACATTTGTTTATTTTTTTAAAGATCTGAATGCATTGATTTGATTTCAACAAAAATGAATGTTTGTTTAAAAAATTCTGTGAGTTAGCGTTTTCCGAATTAAGGATTGCGATATTTATCTATCTATCTATCTATCTATCTATCTATCTATCTATCTATCTATCTCTGTCTGTACATCAATCTACCTATCTCGCTAGCTACATATTTGCACATATACGTGCATATATACGTGCACACATAAATGCATACATGTATTCATTCATACATACACACATTCAAATGTGAAATCGTACACATGCAAAATACGCACATTTATAGATATATAGATATAGATACACACACACTATATATATATATATATATATGTATAAAATCTTTGTCAAATTGTTTGGTTTGATTCTGCCTCTGTATCACGTTTTAGCAATGTGGGAGCATGAAAAAAGAATTATAAAGGGCGGTGGACTGGATAATAGATGCTTGGGTGGAAGGTGGACAGAATGGGAGAAATAGAGAGAGAGAAAGCGATGGCAGTCAATATGTTAGTGAGAAAGCAGTCAAGTGAGCAGATATTTTCCTTTCAATGAAGCCTCTAGCCCCCACTGCCAGGTGGTAATACTCGACAGTCCATCCCTGTTTTTTGCATCGGCGATGTTTTTTTCCCCTGGCACTGTCAGCTCTAGCAAAATTCCAATTCTCCGTTCTGTGTTCCATAGGATTAAGTCCGGTCTTTTTGTCGTTTTTATGAGTGGAAATATTAACAGTCTTTCCAAACCCGTGGCCAGCTCCCAGTATCCCTTCCATCTTTCGTCTGTTTAGTATATTTCATTTGAAGACCTGGCTTTACGGACTTAAAAGAGGAGAAACTAAGAGAAGTAGAGTGAGATAATTAGAGAGAAAACGTGACCAAATAACAGAGATACTCCCCAAAGATAGTGATGTGACAAAAACTCAAAAGAAGACAAACTGAGTGTGGCTATGTGTGTATGGTGGTGGTGATGGTGGGGGATGAGAGAGAGAGAGAGAGAGAGAAAGAAAGAAAGAGATAGATAGAGAGAGAGAGAGAGAGAGAGAGAGAGAGAGAGAGTGTAACTGTAAGGGAAAAGGAAGAGAGAAAGATGGAATAAAAAAGATTTCGAGAAAAATAAGAAATTTTCGTGTCCGAATTCTTGGTATTGATGGTTTCTTGGGAGCCCCAGCACCAAGAAATCCGAGATGCTGAAGCGGCAAAACCATCAGCTCTGACTTCCACACCATCAACAATGACATTAT
>NC_068993.1:61261126-61263868 GCF_001194135.2 Octopus bimaculoides | reverse complement strand
CTATATATATATATATATATATATATAAAAGCATACACTCACACACATGTAAATGAGTGTGTGTGTTTATATGTTTGTTTTGTGTGTGTGTGGGCGGTCGAATGTGTGTGAGTGGCTAAACTGTGAAAATTAGATTTAGTCTAACGATTCCTAACCAATTGGCGTGGAATAGAAAACAGAAATTCTTCCTCTGAAACACTGAAAAATCTTCAACGCATACACGATATCTGAAACATTTATTAAATATAAAAAAGAAAAACAACTTCAACAGATTCTTATTCTTAAAGACAAGCGAATCTTCATGAGGAAATGTTTATCTATGGCCAAGTGGTGAGTGCTGGAATCACGATTGTAAGGTAGTAGTTTCGTCTTCCAGACTGGGCGGTGCATTGTGTTCTTGAACAAAATACTTCTCTTCACGTTACCCTCGTGAAAATGGGTAGAAGTGGTAACTGGGAATTAATCTTACAAAGGAGTGGCCACCCGTCCAGGAAAAACATTCTCCTCTCGGTCCCTTAATCGTCATGGCAACTGCGATAAGCTCCGACAGAATGCGCCTGAAGTTTCGGGATAGACCTAACAGCTAAGAGATATTTCGATAATCTAGTCTTGATGAAGATAAAGATTGAAAACGGATAAATATAGGAAAATATATATTGGATCTGCATCGAAACAACCCTACGAAGAGGAAGGAATTTTGTATAATAAATAGATAAACTTGGTCCTAAATAATTCTCAGCTACGTATGTTAGTCTCTGACATTGAAATAAAGAAAAATTGCACCATTTCGGTGTAAAGCCAGTTCGAATAGTGACAACTCTTTATGGATTTCTTATCTACTCAAAGAGCAATAGGAATGTGTCCTCTCCTTCAACAAAGAAAGAAGAACAACAAAGATATTATTTCACTTAACAGACATTTGTAGCAAGCATGTGATATTTAATTCTAAGAAAACGAAGAAAGAAGTCACTATATTACCGCTCCATAAACTAGAAATAGCAGGACTTTTTTTTAACGGGATTGAAGGCAACACAGAAGAGCGCTCATTTTACCATAGCGTACATCAACCAATGTCAGTTTTTGCAGGTAGAGAAATAATTATTTCCCCGACATCTTCAGGTAAAAATTGTCCTTTGATTATGTCATCAAAGTATGGAAAATATTGATATATCGAATTAGTAATTAACACAGCAATCTCGAGTGATTGCAGCAGTGTGATTGCTTGTTTCTTGTTTTTTTTTTTGTTTTTACAACAGTAACGTGGAGATTCTCTTCAGTACAAATGACGTAGTTTTTTTTATGTGTGAGTCAACTGCTTCACTATAATAAACGTGGAAGAATTCAGTTTCTGCAAAACGTATTTCATTAATTAACGCTTTCGGCAAAACCAATTTGTACAGATTTTATCTATTATCTTTTGGCAGCAGTTCTTAACACATCGACAACGTTGAGATCCAAATGGAGTTGCTTATGTAAAATATCATAGACACTAATCGCATGAAGTAGATATAACGGTTAAGATTATTCATCGCAGTTCACAGGCTGTCGTCTGCGAATCATTAGTTAAAGGTGACTGATCCTATTTCCTGTGCTGATAAACGCTCGTATTTACAGCATATCATCCATACTTGTAGTCGCTTCTAACTTCTTCGACGTTGTTGTAAATGTTTACAAGTGGAATTGGATCTCTCCATAAATTCTTCTGTTCTTAAAAACGTCACATTGCTCATTGCTTAAGAATGGCAGCAGAAGACTTGATTAAATATAAACGATCTTTAACAGATAATTATCGCCATGTGAGAAACAAATAGTTCAGGCAAACAAAAACGAGATAAAACAAAGCCAAGCAAAAAGTCCGTGGGCGTGGGTGGTGTGGTTACGAAGCTCGCTTTGCAATCATGGGATTTCGGGTTCAATCCCGCGGCGTGGCACTTTGGGAAAGTGTCTTCTACTATTTCCCCGGATCAATCAAAAGCCTTGTCAGGGAATTTAGTAGTGGTATCTTTTACTTGTTACAGTCATTAAGCTGCGGCCATGCTGGAGCACCGCCTTGGATTTCTAGTCGAATGAATCGAACCCGGGACTTATTTTTTAAGCCTGGTATTTATTCTATTGGTCACTTTTGGCGAACCGCTAAGTTACGGGGACGTAAACACAACAACACCGGTTGTCAAGCGGTGATGGGAGAGGGACGAACACAGACACAAAGACACACACGCATAAATATATACATACATATATACACGATGGGCTTCTTGTAGTTTCCGTCTACCAAATTCACTCACAAGGCTTTGGTCAGCCTGAGGCTATAGTAGAAGACACATGCTGAAGGTGCCACGCAGTGGGACTGAACCCGGAACCATGTAGTTGGGAAGCAAGCTTTTTACCACAGAGTCACTCCTGCGCCTAATATATATATAGAGAGAGACCAAAGAATTGGTGACGTCCATTATCACGTGACACACCACCATTTTGTCATTTGATTTCCTAAGTACTGTGAAAGTCCGCCTAAAAATTTCCGGACGCTACCGTCTTCATACGAACTAACAACAAATACTTACACACCCCACCCACCACACAACAGCATCCATTTTTCACTAATAACTGCGTTCTTTATGATCGTGTGTGTGTGTAACTTTCTTTCTCTCTTCTTCTCTCTTCTTCTCTCACCTTCCCCCTTTCTCTTTGTACACACACACACACACACACACACACACACACACACACACACACACACACACA